>NC_134483.1:33838864-33968864 GCF_040206685.1 Ascaphus truei
ATCTACCTCTAGGGTGAAGGGTAAAGCGGGATCTGGGTGCACCAGAATTGGAGCCGAAGCGAAGGCTGTTTTTAATCTGTCAAATGCATCTGCTATGTCAGCAGACCATTAAGAAGGGTCCGCTCCCTTCTTGGTGAAGGCGGTGAGAGGCGTCAGGATGAATGAAAAGTTCTGGATAAATCGGCAGTAATAATTTGCAAATCCTAGAAACCGTTGAACAGCTTTCAGTCTGAGGGGACGTGGCCACTGTAGAATGGCTTTGACTTTGGCTGGATCCATGGCTAATTCAGTATCTGAGATGATATATCCCAGAAAAGAGGTACTGGATTGATGGAAATGGCATTTCTCTAACTTAACGAACAGATGATTCTCCCGCAAGCGTTTTAGAACCTGCATCCCGTGGCCTGGATGTTCTTGTGCAGATTTAGAGAAGATCAGGATATCATCACAGTATACGATTACATATTTGTCGAGGAGATCCCTAAATATCTTGTTCACAAAGTTCTGGAATACTGCCGGAGCGTTACAGAGCACACGCCTAACAGAGACCTTTTTACCCACTGCCCCTGCAGTGAGGCGCCGCCCCCAAGCACCACATGATTCCATGCAAATCACTGACTACACCCAGCTGGGCTGTAACACCTCCCTCCTATCAGGGAGGACTCCTTGCAGTCCTACAGGCCTGCCCCCTCTTCCCATTGGTCTGCCCAGCTTTATTATGCCTGTGCTTCCCATCACTCGTCGCTCAACATAGTTCTGTAGGGAAGCATTTGACTACTCTCTCAGTGACTCCTCAGGTATCGACGCGGCTTGGACGACTAACCCCTCTGGCTCTCGGCTTTGGCTCTACCTGGATTTCGTGATTTCCCTTATCTCTGACCTTGGCAACGGCCATAACTACTCTACTACCGGTACCGGCAAGTATTGTCTTCTTTACTATACCTGGCCTGGCAACACTAACACCACACTCCGGGCGCGCTCCCCTTGCTGCGGGTACGTGTATCCCTACATCCCACCTCAGCACAGGGGACAGGTCTGGTCTGCGGGCAGCACCGGCGTAACACCGAGGTCAGGAGCAGAGTAGTAGTTTGCCGTAACCGAGGTCTGATGCCAGGAGTAAGGAGTAGTCGTGGAGGAAGCCGGTCGGTACACGGGAGAGCACTGGAAAGCAAGACAGGACTAGGGAGGCAGAGAGTGATGAGAACAGCAACTGGTTCTATGCTCAGCCAAAGTGCCAGTGGTACAGCTGAGCATAAGTAGGTGAGAGAGTCCAATGGTAGAACAGCAGCGTGGAGGTATATGCAGAAGTGAGCCTGCGATAGGGTAAGCAGGTGCAGGTGAGCTCCCTGGGGTGGAGCTTGAGAGGGAGGTGCGTGCATCTGTGCGTGATTTGCGCGTGCCTGCCATCCTCGAGAGGATATGCCTTTAAGAGGCTGGGGTGGGTGCGTGCGCGCGCCAGAGCCATGACGGCCGCCGGCGGGACCTGAGGAGGTAGGAGCGGGACCGGGGAGAGCTCTGGGTGCCGGAGCAGCTGAGCGGGGAGCGCGCCGAGGGTTGCGTGACTCCCCGGACCTTGTACCGTGATTTTGTTGTGTCCTCAGTAGTCAATGCATGGCCGTAGCGTTCCATCCTTCTTTTTAACGAAGAAAAACCCTGCGCCAGCAGGAGAAGAAGACTTACAAATGAATCCCCTCTGAAGGTTTTCCTGAATGTACTCCTTCATGGAGCAGTTCTCCGGAGGTGACAATGGATATGACCCTCCTCTGGGAGGAACTGAGCCAGGCAAAAGATCAATGGGACAGCCGAACAACCGATGTGGTGGTAACTCTTCGGACTGAACTTTGTCGAATACATCCCGAAAGGTGGAGTGGATGGTGGGTAAGCCAGGGTTCACCTCGGACAGTACTGAAACACCTGCCAGCATTTGGCAAGGAACAGAACATTTCTCCACCCAATCCACGAAAGGGTTAGAAGTTGAAGCCATGGTAAGCCCAGAATTACGGCAATATTGGAGCAGTGGATTACGTCCAGTCGAATCTTCTCTGTATGGTCCGTACCTGTCTCCAACTGTAGTAGAGTCGTCTCTAAGGAAATGAACGCTGGCTGTAACAGTCTGCCATCGATTGCCTCCAATCCTATCTGAGATTTTTTCTGTACAAACGGAATTCCATGTTTCTCCGCAAACTCTGGTTCATGAAGTTACCGCCTGACCAGGAATCCAGAAAGGCACGTGTCTTGACCGTGAAGGATTTCCCGTTCAATTTTATAGATAGCAGCAACCTATTAGGTAGACTAAAGGGAGAAGTATGTAATGTTCCCAGCGTGATTCTCCCTTCTCTCACTGGGATTTTGGCATTTCCCGACTTATTGGGATAAAGGAGGGCCTGAGGTCCGGCAACATTGCAAAACATACAGAGACAGTCTCTACGCTGCTTCTCACTGTTCGATAGGCTATTACCCCTGGCTGCATTACCTCCTCTGGATCCAGGAAATAGTCATCAATGGGAGATGCTGAAGACGTATGAAGAGATCGTGTACCTGCTTTACGCTGAACCCACTCAGCTCTTCTCTCCTGTAGGTGCAGGTCCATGTGGATATATAGGGTGATGAGAGCCTCTAAACCTGTAGGGCGTTCCAGCACGGCGAGTTCGTCCCTGAGGTTCTCCATAAGGCCTTGCCAAAATACTGCTTCCAGCGCTTCGTCGTTCCATCCGGTTTCTGCGGTAAGGGTCCAGAATGTATGTTTGTCTTTATTTATATAGCACCATTAATGTACATAGCGCATTTTTACTGTTTACATTTTTCCTGCGTAGCGGGCCACAGTTCGACTACCTTGGGAAATATGCAGGAGGGAAGAGGAAGCCGTTACCTTACGTCCTGGAGTGTCAAAGACCCTTCTGAACTCCCGGGGGAAGAGAGATATGTCATTTGTGAGGTCCGATCTTTGCTCCCAGATAGGAGATGCCCACGCCAAGGCTTCATCAGTTAACAGGGGCATGATGTATGCGACTTTTGAATGCCGAGACACAAAACGAGAAGGGGTAAGTTCAAATTGAATAAAACATTGGTTGAGAAACCCCCGACAGATGAGGGGGTCCCGCCATAGCGATGCAGTGTAGGGAGTCGTGGTTCAGCGGTGGCATGGCTAGAAGTCTGTGTCGGGACAGGCCCTGTTTTGGAAGTAGGATTGAACGCTGCACGCTGTAGCTGATCTATGGTAGATTGCATCTGATGCATACGTTTGTTATTCAGATCTGTGTACTGTTCCCAGTTTTACACTTAATTTGATGTAGTGACTTTTTTCTCATAGAGTCACAATAATCCCGTAAGATACGGTGTTTTGCAGAAACATTTTTTTTCGCAATAATTCACCATTCACAGAGTGATTCCACTTTTGTACTCAATATACAAGTTTTGTGTGCATTGACATCCTTTGCTGTTTATATAGCATGAGTGAATGCCAAGATTGAGGGGATAACATGCGATGTCATCTTGGATGGTGGATCGCAGGTATCTATCATTTTCAAACCCTGGTACGATAGATACTTAAAACATCTGCCGCTACATTCTCTGGAGGGATTGGTTGTGTGGGGCAATGTCAGTTACCCTTATCTAGGATATGTCGTAGTAAAATTGGAATTCCCCAAGCGAGTAACTGGAGTGTCGGGACCATTGATGGTTGTTGCTCTTATATGCCCAGAGGTCCGCAGCAGTGAAGAGACAGGAGCTATAATAGGGAACAACGCTAATATATTTGGACAGCTAGCCCAGTGGTGCCAGGCTGTGGGAGGGAGCGATTATGACTGAATGCTGACCCATTGTGCTTGAAGGTATACCGACAGATGGAAGAGAAAAACATACCCCAAGATGGGGGACCCATAGGGGAAGTTACATGGATGGGCCCACACCCAATCCGTGTGCCCCCCCAATAGTATACAGATGATAACAGGAACAGTGAATATATTGTGGAAGACACCCTAATGATATATAGCCCTCTCCAGGAAGGATATCCAGGAGAACACTTAGTGAAGAGCGGAGTATTAACTGTGCCAACAGGAAAGGTGGAGACAGTGAAAGTGGAAGTGAGGAACGAGACTGCCCATGATGTGTTGGTACGAAGGGGCACAAAATAGCCCAATTATATAGCTTTGAAATGATGGGCCAAGCTGGAATAAGGAAGACTAATGAAAGAAGACTGACGCCAGACAAGTTCATCTTTGGCGATAGCCCCGCTCCCGAATACTGGAAGACATGCCTCCGGGAAAAGATGGCACGCAGGCCAGAAGTTTTTTCCACGAGGGAGTGGGATGTAGGGAGAGCAAAGGCAGGAGAGCATCAGATACGCATGCACGACACTCGCCTGTTTAGAGAATGGTTGCGAAGGTTGGCGCTAGCCGACATAGACGATGTGAGGCGACATCTTCAAGAATTGATGGTAGTCGGAATAATCTCTGAATCTTGTAGTCCTTATGCTTCCCCCAAATGTAGTGGCCCGGAAGAAAAATTGTGCCGTCAGAATTTGCATAGATTACCGCACCTTGAACAAGAGAATCATTCTAGATCAGTACACTATCCCCCGTATAGAAGACTGTAAGAGACATTTGGAGAGGTATGACCAAGGAGACAATTTGGGGAAATTAAACAATGGCTTTATTCAGCCTGACACTTTTAACAATGCAGAAAACACAACATAAATAAATAGCATACCCCTTTTTAAGGGCTAACTCACTTCATCAGTCCCTATTTGCTGGGCTGGGAGGATAAGCCTCTTTCCAACCTACAATCCCCAAAAGTTCCAAGAGGTTCTTGTATGCAGGGGCCCTTTGTGGCAGTCTCTGAGTCTGGTTGGTGTCCTTTGAGGGGCCAGCCTCTGGCGGGTTCCAGGGTCCTCTGTGCCCAGGAATAGAGTTCTGGTTCCTGGTGTCTTGATATCAGTACAGCCTTGTGCACAAGACATCATCTCCTTTGGGAGCACAGTTGTGACTGTGCTCAGGAGTCTCTCTGTTGCAGTTTGAGCAGGAGCTTTTCAACATGTCTAATTAGCCAGGTGGAGACTGGTTAATTACTTTGGCTGCAATTAACCAGCTCCTTGCTGGATTCCTCAGCCCACTACAGGCTTTCTATTGAAGCCTCCTTTAGACAGGGTTAAGTCCCTGTTACAAAGACGCTTTGAACTGTCTCACATGAAGCAAATGGTTTTCAGTCCTGGACGTCCATATAGTACTGGATTCCCATGTGCAAACAGGACAAAGAAAATACTGCCTTCATATGTCCACTAGCTTGCTATAAATTTGAACGTATGCTTCAAGTAGTGTCAGGGGCACCAGCCAGGTTCCAGAGACTAATGGAACGTGTAGAAGGAGATATGAACTTGCTGGAGGTGCTAGTGTATCTGGACGACATTATAGTTTTTAGAAGAACATGAAGCTTGACTAATGAAGGTACTGGATCGACTAAGTGAAGGTGGATTAAAATTCTCATTGGATGTGTAAATTTTGCCGAACATCTGTCATGTATGTGGGACACATCATGTCCAAAGAGAGGGTGGTTATAGACCCTTCTAAATTAGAAGCTATTGCATCCTGGCCTAGGCCCAGACAAGTACCTGAACTACGGTCCTTCCTAAGATTTTGCGGGTACTATAGACGATTTGTGAAACATTTCTCGGCTGTAGTGCAGCCTTTGACGCAACTAACCAAAGGATACTCACCACCGCGGGGCGCAGCATGCTCACAGGTGCCACTAGTCAGAGCTACTTCAAAATGAACTGGCCTTTTGGAGATGAGTGTCCACCTAAGTGTGAAGAGGCATTCAAACTTGTAAAAACTTTCTCACTAACGCCCCAGTACTAGCAGTCTCTGATCCATAAAAACCATACATCTTACATGTGGATGCAAGCATGGATGGATTGGGGGCAGTATTGTACCAGGATCATCTTAAAGGGTTTCGACCGGTAGCATTCAGTATTCGAGTACTGGAAACCTTTGAGAGGAACTATCCTGTGCACAAACTTGAATTCTTGGTTTTGAAATGGGCAGTAGTGGCAAATTACATGGCTAACTACACGGAGCAATGTTCGGAGTTAACAACCCACTGACTTACATCTTAACCTCGGCTAAATTGGATGCCACAGGTCACAGGAGGTTGGCTGCGTTGGCTATCTATAACTTCAGCCTGAAGTACTCACCAGGATGGCATTACACGGATGTGTTATTTCGAATTCCCAGAGATGGCCAGGAAATAGACAAACAATGGGAAGAAATCCCTGCGTCCACAGTGAGGGCGCTGTGTAAACAGGTTGAGACTCCCAGGTGGGTCACGACTGCAAATTCGGACCGAGTGGAAGATAGTATGGGAATCTCCCCCACAGCTGTGCCCTTGGTGTATTCCCACCCTGCAGAATTAACCATGGAAGGATTGCCCATGTTAAACTGACGAGATCTACAGAAAGCGCAACAGACAGACCCAGGCATCAAAGAAGTGTGGCTAGCCCTAAAACATAGACCAGAACAGATATGGCTTCCGATCAAATCCCGCATCTCACACTCAATTCTCCTACTCACTTTTAAAGCTTTACACTCTTCTGGCCCTCCTTACATCTCAGCCCTAATTTCTCGCAATGCACATCCCGAATCTTGCGTTCTTCTCAAGGATGTCTTCTCTCTACCCCCTTTGTATCTAAAGCCCTCTCCCATCTTAAACCTTTCTCACTTACTGCCCCGCACCTCTGGAATGCCCTTCCCCTCAATACCCGACTAGCACCCTCTTTATCCACCTTTAAGACCCACCTTAAGACCCACTTGTTTAAAGAAGCATATGAGTAGCACAGTGGCTAATACTATACGCATGATACCTCAAGCTTGGCCCCCTACAGACGCACTTACCAGAATGCCCTCCAACTGTCTCTGTACGTTCTTCCTACCTACCAATTAGATTGTAAGGTTCTCAGAGCAGGGACTCCTCTTCCTAAATGTTATATATATATAGCTTGTTATAGTTATAGTTCACTAGTATTGTGTTGTGTACAGTTGCTACGGCCCCACGCTATGTGTATCGCACTCTACAAAACCTATCCACAGATCCATAGGACTCAGGCCCCCACCTCAGCAACAGACCCTATAGTCTGAGGGAAAAGAGGGGTTACATAAGCTCATCTGGGCAAAGACTGTGTCTGTGACAATCCTTAAAAAAAAAATCACAAAATACAATACATTACAATTAAATAAATACAATTTGCCAAAAAATGTATTGATTGTCACTGTGCTTATCTATACCCATAAAGGGGCATAGATAAGCACATTGGCAGTCAATGGGCAACCGAACAAAAACAAAATTAAATAAAAGACAATCAATGTATTTCTTGCGAAGAAGTCTGTGATCACATCTTGATTGAAGAGACATCTCCCCAGGGAGTTCTTCATTCTTTTCCACCTTCTTTTCTCCTTTCTTTTCTTCAGTTTTCTCTTCTTCCATTGTAATCCAATGGGGCGGGTGCTGTCCCGTCGGCATCTTGGGCTCAAATGAGACGGGAAAGGCTTTATATATGGCCTGTGATGTCACATTTGAGTGTCAAATGGTACGCCCTCAATCTGATTGGCTGGTGTACCATGTGACAGAATATTTTTTTTTAAAGCATGTGACGTCAACAAAAGTGAGGGAAGCCAACCAATCAGGAAGGCTATGCTTCCCTCCCTTTAAGATGACATCACAAAAAAATGGCTGCCATCACGTTACTCCAACCAATTGTATTGGGAGATATACCATCACATGGTAAACCCCCAATCTGATTGGTTGAAGTACCATGTGACAGCTTCCATTTCTTTTTCAAAGGATGTGATGTCATCTTAAAGGGAGGGATGTTAATTGGATTACAAGTAACAAAGAGCAGACTGAAGAAAAGAAAGAAGAAAAAAAGGAAGACAAAAGAAAATAATGAAGAACTCACCAGGGATACGTCTCTTCAATCATCTTCAATCAAGGTACGATCACGGACTTCTTCGCATCGGCTGTTGAGGAGCGGTGCGTCGAGGATCAAGAGTTGGTGCTCGTGTTGGACAGGGGTAAAGACACCAAAAGGTAAGAAAAACATTGATTGTATGTTATTTTTGTATTTTTTGTACTTTTATTGCATTTTTATTGTATTTTTTTAAGTTGTCCATTGACTGCCAATGTGTTTATCTATGCCCTTTCCGGGCTTTAGATAAGCACAGTGAACAGCAATGCATGTTTTGGCAAATGTTCTTTTTTATCATTTAATTGGTATGTTTTGTATTTTTGGGGCTTGTTTTTATTTAATTGTTATGTATTGTAATTTTTGATTTTTCTTTTTTAGATTGCCCATTCATTGCCATATATTGTGGGCATGGTTTACTACAGTCACAATTAATGGCTTTATTGTGAAATGGTTGTTTTCTTTAAATGGTATGTTTTTATTTTGTACCATTTTTTTTTTAGCTTTCTCCTTCATTGCCACAGTGGCAAGCCATGCTCATATTATATGGGCATGGTGTACCACTGTGCCAATCAATTGGTTTATTGGCATTTTTTTGTATTGCTATGTAATTTATTTTATTCAGTGCTTGTTTTTTTTTTTTTTTTTTTTCAACTTTCATTTTTATTTGTGGAAATCCGATCTACAGACACGCACCGCCCATGGGCGTACATTATGGTCAAACCACATTTTTATGAGAAAACAGCTGTCGACACTGACAGCACCAAACGAACCCCAATTAGGGATTTAAGACAGGACGTACTTGACTTACAGGACTGGGGAGGAGACGTATGGTGGAGGGGGAAGAGGGGGGGGGGCGTTCTTGCGATATTCTGGCGAGGGGTTGAAGCGACTACAAGTAGCTGGAGATTCACTTTGATAGGCCTGTTGCTCACTGTAGTGTGTGGGTGGCCCTAAATAACGTCTCCCTACGTCTATGTCCCGTCTGTCCCATCCAAGGAGAACGCATTTTTCATACTATTAGTGCAAAATTGAGGCGGCGTCCACCCCTGGGATGTTGGTTTGTTCCAGCCACGGGCCCCAGACTTTTAGAAATTTAGCGCCAGAGTCGTTGACCCAACTCGTCAACTGCTCCATCTGGCAGACGTGCCAAATTCGGTTCCTGATTTTGGGGATAATTGGGATCTCATTCTGCTTCCACAGTGCTGCGATCTCGCATCGGGTGGCGGTCGCAAAATGCATGACCAGTTTATGTGTTGTTCTAGACATGCCCTGGGGCCGCCTGCCCACAAGGAACAGCCACGGGTCCAGGGGGATCTCTAAGTCGAGCATCCCTTCCAGCCAGTTTCGAATTTTTTCCCAAATCGGGACCACCCTTGGGCAAGACCACAGCATGTGTTTAAGGTCAGCCAATTCTCCGCACTGTTTAGGGCAGAGCGGCGAATAACCTTTGACAAATTTAGATAATTTGACTGGGGTGTGGTACCACCTCATGAGGACTTTATATGCGTTTTCCTTTAATGTGACACATATTGAACTTTTCGCTGCAGTTTGCAATATGTATTTCCAGTCGTCGTCCTCTAATGTCTCCCCTAGCTCTGTCTCCCACTGTCGCATGTATCGTGGCGGGGGGAGTCCTTACCAGCCGGACAGACTACCTCCCTGTACATCCGAGATGTCAGTCCCCGTGTGTCCGTTGGTCTGGAGCACAGCTGTTCAAAATTAGTTCGTGCAGGACGAACAGGAAATTTGTTATAAAATGCCCTGACCTGGAGGAATCTAAATAATTCTGAATTTGGGAAATTTGATGCCTCTTTAAACCAATCGAACGTCTTGATAGATCCCTTACCCCCCAGGTCCTTTAATCGGTTGTACCCTGCCTGCGTCCACTTTACAAATTTATCACTCGACAGCCCCGGAGCAAAGTCCGGGTTGCCCCATAGGGGGGACATTAATGTGTGGGGGGTGGTTAAGTTAGCTTTAAATTTAGATGTCTCCCAGACCGCTAAGGAGTTCGCCACTGCGCAGAGCGGCGTTCCAATGCCTTTCTTGCATTGTTTTGGTAGCCAGATCAAATCTTGAAGTGCCACTGGGGCACAACATTCCCTTTCTAGCTCTGTCCATCTTCTGTTTGTGGGGTCCGTGTGCCATTGAATGATTTGGCCTAATTGTGCCGCTTTATAATACGCCATCAAGCAAGGTACCGAAAGTCCTCCTTTTACTACTGGTTTTGTCAGTAGGCTTTTTGCAATTCGTGGGCGTTTTTTGTTCCAAATAAATTGGATGATGTGAGCTTGAAGGGCTTGGATCTCAGATTTAATTAAAGGTATTGGTAGGGTCTGAAACAGATATAACATTTTGGGCAGTAAATTCATCTTGACACTATGAATTCTGCCGAACCATGATATCCCGTACCCCGCCCATACCCTGAGATCTTCCTTGAGCTTCTTCATCATCTTGGGGAAATTTGCCTTATATAAAGTATTATAATCCCTAGTGATGTATACCCCTAAATATTTGATAGCGGAGGATTGCCACTTAAAATTGAAATTTAATTCTAATAATTTTTCGATTGGTTTAGGTAGATTGATGTTGAGCGCCTCAGACTTGGCCTGATTAATCTTGAACCCTGAAATCCTGCCAAAGGCGCCCAAGATCTCAAAGACATTGGGCAGGGTTATCAGCGGTTTAGAGATGGTCAGGATCACGTCGTCTGCATATAGCGCAGCTTTGTGATGCTGTCCCCCCAATTGGATTCCTGATATATTAGGGCTTAATCTAATGTGGGCTGCAAGGGGTTCGATACAAAGGGCAAAAAGTAAAGGGGACAGCGGGCAACCCTGGCGAGTTCCACTTCGAATGTTAAATAGCTCGGAAGGGAAGCCCTGATGCCGCACTTTCGCTGTGGGGCCTGCGTATAGGGCCATTATTGCTTCAAGAAGGCGGCCCCCAAACCCAAACACCCCCAGCGTCTCTCGGAGGTAGGACCAATCGATACGGTCAAATGCCTTCTCGGCATCCAGACTCAACACCATGGACGGAATGTGTTTTTGTCTTGCCAAATCTATTAGATCAATTATCCGTCTGGTGTTATCTGCCGCCTGTCTACCTGCAATAAAGCCTACTTGATCCGGATGTATCAGGCCTGGAAGGACACTACCCACCCTGTTTGCTAATAGTTTGGAGAAGATTTTTATGTCCGAATTAATCAGGGAGATTGGCCGGTAGCTCTTGAAGTCTGCCGGGTCCTTACCAGGCTTGTGGATCACCGAGATAGACGCCTGGAGCATCTGGGTCGGGAAGGGCTCTCCCTCTAGGATCCCGTTAAATAACTTCAGAAGATGAGGGGCTAGGGTCTTACAAAAATTTTTATAGTATAAATTTGAGTATCCGTCAGGGCCTGGGGCCTTAGCTGGTTTGAGGGACTTAATTACCTCTGTGATCTCTTCCAGGGTGAAATCACCCTGCAGGGCCTCCTTCTCAACCCTGCCCAAGGTCGGAAGCTGTGCCTCAGACAGAAACCTCTTGAGGGCAGCCGATGTTTTTTGGTTATGGGTGACCTTATCTCCATCATACAGTGTAGCATAGTATTTCCGGAATGTTTCCACTATTTGTTTCGGATCAGAGGCAAGATCACCCTGCTGGGTTCTAATTGCTGCTATCCGAAAGTTTGGAAGCTTGTTTCGGAGCTTGTTGGCTAGTAAGGTATCTGGCTTGTTGGCTTTTTCATAAAATCTGCGTTTGGACCAAGCTAACTCCTTCTCGGCCTGGGATGATAACACCAAATTAAGGGCCGCCTTGATATCTAACAATTCTTGCCACGTGTTCTGGTTTTTATCCGCGGAGTGTTGTGCAGTGAGAAGTGTCAATCTCGCCTGCAGCTCATGTATTTTAGAAGCTTTCTCTCGTCTCCGCTTACCAGCGATATTCATAAGGAACCCCCTAAGAGTAGCCTTATGGGCTTCCCAAAGCGTGGCCTGCGACTGTACGCTTCCCTCGTTTTCTCTAAAGAAATCTTTTATCCGGTCCCGTATCGCCCTTTCGGTGGCCGGGGCCTTGAGAAGAAGCTCATTGAGCTTCCAGTTTGCTCCGGGTCTGTCTAGCCCTACAATCGTGCACCTCAGCTCTATAGGCGCATGGTCGGACCACGAGATCTCGTGAATCTCTGTGTGGCCCACCACTGGAACCACTCTGTTTGATACCAGGAAGTAGTCTATTCGGCTATATCTGTCATGGGGATGGGAGTAGAAAGTATATTCTCGGGTCACCGGGTGTTGCTCTCTCCAGATATCCGTCAACTGACAGTCTTGAAGGCCCTTGCGGAGGGTTAATATGTCCTGTCTGTGGGTAGTGTTAGGTTGGGTGCATCTGTCAAGGTCAGGGTCCAGTGTGCGGTTCAGGTCCCCAGCGAGGAAGGTATTTCCCTTTGCCATATTATGTAGTATGGAGAAAAACTGTTCAAAGAAAACAGGGTTTTGTTCGCACGGGGCATATACTGACGCTAGTGTTACCTGTTGATTTTGTATCTTGCCCGTTAAGATTAAGAATCTACCCTGTGGGTCAGAGTATTGCTTATCTATGGTCAGGGCAAGCCTGTTGTGCGTGATAATTGCTACGCCCCTCTTTTTGACATTTGCCGATGCCAGGTGGAATGTTTTATAGCTCTTATCTAGAAATTTCGGGTGGTTTACGCGGGAGAAATGAGTTTCCTGTAGGAAAATAATGTCGGCCTTCCGCCGGGTATATTCCCTAAAGGCAATTCTCCGCTTAACGGGACTGTTGAACCCCTTCACATTATGTGAAACCATAATAATCTCATTACTCATCTGAACAGTATATCGTGAACCATCTACGTAACCGCCGTTGTTGGACCGGTAGGTATCCTGTCTCCTGATGTCTTTTTCGCCGATCAGTCTCCCGCTTCTCTCTCTCCGTGCACCAAGCCTTTGTTTCTGGGATTGACATCCAGGGAGGGCTGACACAAAAGGGGGGTGGGGAGGGGAACATATAGACAAATAACAAAGAAAAAACAGATATCAGAACATGGGTCACGTGGCATTGGCACCCGTGCCGCAGGCCCGTGATCCTCGCCCCTGGGTAACCGACGGGGGGGGGTTCCCGCCCTCCCTCTTGGCGTCCCTCCCCCTCCCCCGTCGCCCAACCCAACCAGGGGACTTTGTCGGAATCCACTAGCCTAAACCCAGCCAGTCCCGACTCGGAGCACATGCGGAGATCAGGGCAGGCCTCTACCCCCCCGCCCCTCCCCGTTTGTTTCCCGTTATCTCTAAATGAACGAATAACTACGCTTATAACTTTCACTAATAACCCCGTGTTGCATCTCACCCCCAACCTCTTGTGCTGCCCACTATGTGACCTTCCACATTCTCTCTCACATTCTCTCTCTACCTATGAGGACTTCCTGTCTCCACTTGGCTAATTTCTCCCCCGCTAATTCCCTCCCCTTTTCTTTATATCTTTTTTATGCCAGTCTGCTCCAGCATATGTCGTGCCTCCCACCTCCTAAGTACTCTGCTCCTCTGCAGCTGACTTCCTTGAGCTCCCCATTGTCTTCTAGCTCCCCCTCTCACCTCTTTTTTCCTTCTTACCTCTCCCTAGGTACTCTGCCGCTATTAGGCTTCCTTTCCCCTCACCTCTTTTCTCGCCTCACCTCCTTCTCCTTCACGTGCCCTATAACCTGCCACCGCCCTGCACACTTGCCTATCCCCATCTTGTTCTCACTTACTTTTCTTTCTTGCTCCCGTCACTTGCTACTCCGACTCCTCCCCTTCTGCGTTCACTTCCCCCTGCTTTTCCTTTCACCTATGTTCTTAGCTCTAACCTCTGCCTCTCACTTACAATACTCTCTCTCTATCCGCTCGTGCTTGCCACTTCCCCACACTTTCTACCACTCAATACCATCTACTCTACCTACTCAGCGTCCGGTTTCTCCTATCTCTCTAACTCCCCTAACTAAGCTGCTACCGGGGCTCCTATTGTCCCTTGTTGTCTTCCCTCATCCCCTCCCTCTGTCTAATTGTTGCTATGCCGCTCTTCCCCGCGGCTTGGTTCGGCTGTCCGCTCGGCCTCTGCTCTCCGGTTGCGCTTGTCCCTCCGTTTCTCCTCTTGCGCCTTATGCTGCCTCCCTCCGGTGTAGAATGGCCGTCGCCGCCGGAACCGCGTCGACTTCCGTGCGTCACGTCCTTCCTTGTTCCCCCTTGTTCCGCCCCACTCAAGATGGCCGCCTTTGGGGACGCCCCTTCCTGTGACGTCTTGCTCCCTCCGCCATCTTGGAGTAGGCAGTCGCCCGAGGAAGACGCAGATGAAGCCGCTCCTCCTACCTGGTCCATTTTCCCGCCTGGTGAGCTCTTCCCGCGCTCTCCGCTTCCGTGTTCTGCGTTGCAAGCTGGGGGGCCGCCATTGCAACCTCGGTCGCCATGACTGGACCACGAGGTAAGCAGAAATTTTTGTTCAGTCTCCATTTCCTTCCGTAGGGCTCAGCGCCGTGTGGGAGATTACGGGGGCTATTTCCTCCCCCCCCCCGGTCCTCTATCGTGGGGAGTCCCGCCATATGGAACGTGTGTCAGCATATTCGCTGGGGCTGGTGCAACTTTAATCCAGAACCATTTAAAACTTGTAAAACTTGGTGGTTTATTTTAACAGCGATAAACTAGTAACTTAGACGACCCCTCCTCCGGCTGGGCTCCCGACTGTGTTCCACACGGGGCTGACCGCCGGGGCTTCAGGCTCCTCGTTGCCAGCGCCAGGTGCCGTGCCGAGTCCCAGTTTCTGTAGGAACTTGTTCCCCTCCTCTGGTGCCTTGAGGTGTATGGGTCGCCCGTTACGGATCACCATGAGGCCGAAGGGGAACGTCCACCGGTACCGGACCGCTTTCTCCCTTAGCACCCTGGTAACAGGCCACAGGTCCCTCCGTCTGGCCAGTGTGATGGGTGACAAATCCTGATACACCGCAATCTTAGCTCCCTCAAACGCCATGAAGGGGGTATTTCGTGATTTTTGTAGAATCTCCTCCCGTGTGCGGTAATGATGTAGACGCACTATAACGTCTCTAGGGAGTTCATTGGGCTGGGGGCGAGCGCGCAATGCCCGATGGCAGCGGTCCATCACGAGCCTCTCTTTTGGGGACTCCGGGCAGATATGCTCCATCCAGCGCCCTACAAATTCCTCACAGTCCCCAATGTCCTCAGGGATGCCGCGAAGGCGCACATTATTGCGGCGGTCCCTGTTTTCGGCGTCCTCTTGCCGGTTCCGTATTTCATTAATCTGGGACTGGAGATCCGCCGTGATTTTAGCGCCCTTCTGAATTGCTTTTGCGTTCGCGTCGACCCGCACCTCTAACTCCTGTGTCCGGGCCCCCAGACCTCCTACTTCCTTGGCCAGGGCTCTTATCTCTGCTTGCAGAACGTCTTTTAAATCTTGAAAGAGCCGCTCAATATCCGGCAGCAGCCCCTGGTTGTCTGGGTTCTCTTCTCCTTCTGACTCAGAGCCTGGTCTTGATGCGGGGGCCATTGCTGAGGCCGCTCTGCGGGCTCTGCTCTCGCCGAAATATGCTGGTAAGCCCCGCTTTCCTGGGGTTTTCGCCAGTTTCTTTGACATCCTGGGGTTATTGTGCAGTGTTTGTGCTTTTTTGGTGTAAATCGGTGTAGTTATTCGTCTTTTTTGCTTACTTATGTTGGAGAGGGGCACAGAGCTACAGGATTATGCCTCCATGCTCTCCAATCTCCCAGCATGCACCAGTGCTTGTTTTTTTTATTGGTTGTTTGCCCATTCATTGCTATAGTGGCACACCATGGGCATATTATGGCCATGGTTTACCACTGTGTCAATCAATGGGTTGCAGGGGTTGGGTAGTTTCTCTGGGGAGGGTAATTAGACCTTCCTGGGTGGGTAGTGGGGGAGGAGGGCTAACCCCTTAAGTACTATAGCGGTTACTAACCGCTAAGGGGATTAAGGGGTTAGTGGCCATTAGTTTGTTTTTTAATTGTACTGTTGATGCCCACGGAGGACAGGGATGCAGAGGATGATGATGAGAACAGCCTTAATCTTGACAGAGGTAAGGCCAACTTTAATTTACTTTATGCTGGCTGGATAATGTTGTATTTTTAATGGGGAAATTAGCTATTATCCAAATCTGGATAATAGTAATTTTGCCCATTACTATACTATACTATATGTTGGGGAGGTGAGGTGGGTTTGTTGGAGGTAGAGGGGGTGGGTGCCCATTCATTGCCATTGTGGTTATCTTTGCTCCAAATGAGAGCATAGGTAACCACACTGGCAATCAATTGGTGTATTGGCTAGTATTGTGTTTTAATGTTTATTGTGGGTAGCGGGGTTTGGTGAAGGTGGTATTTGGTGTTTATGCCTACCGGGTGGGTAGCGTGAGGGGTTAACTCTTTCAGGTAATGAAGGGTTAACTCCTCCCGCAACCCTCCCGCAAGGCCTAAACACCCACTATGGGCCAAATACCACTTCATCCACCCCCCGCTACCCACAATAAACTGGGCACTGGTATGTAACCCCTTCATTTTCTAATAATGAAGCTGCCTGTAAATGTATTTTTATTACATAGGATGGAAGCCGGGGGTCTCCCTGGAGCTGATAGTAATGCGAGTCAGTTCCGGAGACTCCCGGCTTCAATCCGATGCAGTAAAAATAGAAAAAAAATGTAAATCTACCTCAAATTCCATTTTGCCAGCCTTGAGGTGACGAGATGAGATCTGTGAAAAGCTCACGAGTTCAGAGCCTGGATGATCTCATCGGTGGTACTACAATAGGGTGATTTTATACAAAAAATGCGAGTTGGAGCTGTTTTTCAGCTTCCGCTCGGTGTGTTTGAGCAAGAGCGAGACCGCTCGGGGAGATGCCCTTCCCGAACGAGTTTGGCAGGTCATCGGAGCTTTCTGACCAGCAAACTGGCCAAATTATTCAGGAACTGCTCAAAAAGCTTGATGAGTTACAGTAGTTGTCGAAACTCCTAGAATAGGCCCCTGTGACTTCAGTTGTTGTCACTAGATGTCCAGTTTGACCGAGACATGTCCCTTTTTTTTATAACAACCACAGTTGGCTTCATGAACGGAATTATTGCAGGTCACCTGAAATTCCACCCCTCATTTCTGACCCCATTATCAACAACTATATTAAAGTAATCAGTGTGTTTGAATGGGATATACAAATTCTGCCTCGAGATTTAAACAGGGTCAGGCATTCTCCCTCCCCCACCCCCCCTTCCCTTCTCCCAGTTTTGCTGTTATCTGCTGGCTATAAATGTCATTTGAAAGGAGTTTGTACTATGTTACAATTCAGAGTGGAGCCGTGGAGATGCCGCTGATAAAATGACCCACTGTTTCCTGGAAATGAGGCGAGGATTCAGTGTAACAGCGACACAGGCACACTGAGCAGTGTTATTAGGGAGATAAAACCTTAGCGTGCAGACCAGCTCTAAATATGTTTCAAACCGAACTCCCCTCCCCAAATAAAAATCAATATCATCCTGGACTGTCTCCAACAGATAATGAAATCTCTAGCAGACAAAGTAGAGTATGCAGAGGTGAACATTGCCAGCTATAGTGGCACAGTTACTGTAAATGTTATGCAGATTTGCAGGTGAAGTTGTTTTCGAAGGCAGCCGTATTCCCCGTCACACAAATGACAGAGTACCCTTATGAAACACCTGGTATGTCACAGGACCTGGCATGCCAGAGGCCCTATTAATGTACCAGTCTCGGCAAAAATGGCTCATTTTCAATGGGATGATCGGACAGACCACTCCAACCTCCTCCACTTTCGCACCCCTGGAGCAATCACATGACCGCAGATGCTGGAGATATGGTGGCGCTCTGCAGCAAAAGAGGTTGTTATTAATAATAATAATAATAATAATAATAATAATAATAAAAACTTCCATGAGTCAGAGGATCTCAAATATGCTCAAATTTTGGGGAGGATGAAACTGCAGCTGGCGACATCAGTGACAGCGTTTTATTGATGAATGGACATACTAAAGGAGGCACCCGTAATCAGCAGTCTGCTGAATAGAAAAAAAACTTGCTCGTCTTCGAAAAATAAATATTTTCCTTTTTTTGACACTAAATGAAAAAAATTACCTGAGAAAGATAATGAACTCTGATTTTTGGAGACTTTTTAGATTTTCTTGGGACATACTTGCTTAAGGAGTGTAAGAAATCCAGTTCTCATTTTAATCTAGTCTGTAGCTGTTACATACGCCTATAACATACAGTATATTATCTCTTACGGTGCATGCAATGCATTTATATATACTACTAGCTGATATACCCGGCGCTGCCCGGGATGTAATTTTGGGGGGGCGGGCGACAGGGTTGAGCTTCCCCCCCCTTGACAGCTAGGTGGGTGACTGAGTGGGTGGGTGGATGGGTGACTGAGTGGATGGGTGACTGAGTGGGTGGGTGACTGAGTGGGTGGGTGACTGAGTGGGTGGGTGACACGACTGAGTGGGTGGGTGGGTCGGTGACTGGGTGGGTGACTTTGGGTCGTTGGTTGGTTCGGTGACTGTGTGACTTTTTTTGGGTCGGTGACTTGGTCGGTGACTTTTTCTGGGTCAGTGACTGGGTGGGTCAGTGACTTGGATGGGTGACTGAGTGGGTGGGTGGGTGGATGGGTGACTGAGTGGGTGGGTGACTGAGTGGGTAGGTGACACTTGACTGAGTGGGTGGATGGCTCGGTGACTGGGTGGGTGACTTTGGGTCGGTGGGTGACTTTGGGTCGGTGGGTGGGTCGGTGACTGTGTGACTTTTTTTGGGTCGGTGACTTGGTCGGTGACTTTTTCTGGGTCAGTGACTGGGTGAGTGGGTTAGTGACTGGGTTGGGTGGGTCAGTGACTGGGTTGGGTGGGTGAGTGGGTTGTGTGGGTGAGTGGGTTGGGTAGGTGAGTGGGTGGGTTTTGGTCGGTGGGTGAGTGGGTCGGTGAGTGGGTGGGTGGGTGGGGTCGGTGAGTGGGTGGGTGGGGTCGGTGAGTGGGTGGATGGGGTCAGTGAGTGACTGAATGGGTGGGTGGTTTTGGGTGACTGACTGGGTGGGTGACTGAATGGGTGGGTGGGTGAGTGGGTGACTGAATGGGTGGGTGACTGAATGGGTGGGTGACTGACTGGGTGGATGGGTTACTGACTGGGTGACTGGGTGGATGACTGGGTGACTGGGTGGGTGGGTGACTGACTGTGGGTGAGTAGGTTGACTGAGTGAGTGGGTTGACTGAGTGAGTGGGTGACTGAGTGAGTGGGTGACTGAGTGAGTGGGTGACTGAATGAGTGGGTGACTGAGTGAGTGGGTGACTGAGTGGGTGGGTGAAAGTGGGTGGGTGAGTGAGTGACTGGGTGGGTGAGTGAGTGACAGGTTGGGTGAGTGAGTGATTGGGTGAGTGAGTGACTGGGTGGGTGAATGAGTGACTGGGTGAGTGAGTGACTGGGTGAGTGATTGGTTGGGTGAGTGACTGGGTGGGTGAGTGACTTAGTGGGTGAGTGACTGGGTGAGTGACTGGGTAGGTGAGTGATTGGGTGAGTGACTGGGTGGGTGAGAGACTGGGTGGGTGAGTGAGTGACTGGGTGGGTGAGTGACTGGGTGAGTGAGTGACTGGGTGAGTGAGTGACTGGGTGGGTGAGTGACTGGGTGGGTGAGTGACTGGGTGGGTGAGTGACTGGGTGAGTGAGTGACTGGGTGGTTGAGTGACTGGGTGGATGAGTGAGTGACTGGGTGGGTGAGTGACTGGATGAGTGAGTGACTGGGTGGGTGAGTGACTGGGTGGGTGAGTGACTGGGTGAGTGAGTGACTGGGTGAGTGAGTGACTGGGTGAGTGAGTGACTGGGTGGGTGAGTGACTGGGTGGGTGAGTGACTGGGTGGGTGAGTGACTGGGTGGGTGAGTGAGTGACTGAGTGGGTGAGTGAGTGACTGGGTGGGTGAGTGAGTGACAGGGTGGGTGAGTGAGTGAGTGACAGGGTGACTGGGTGGATGTGTGGGTGACTGGGTGGGTGTGTGGGTGACTGGGTGGGTGTGTGGGTGGGTGGTTGACTTTGACTGGGTGACAGTAGGTGGGTGGGAGATGGTGGGTAACTGGGTGACAGTGCGTGGGTGGGAGACGGTGGGTGACTTACCTTGACCGGGTGGTGGTTCCTGGCGGCAGACGGTTCCCTTCCTGGCACTGATATCCTCGTGGCATCTGACTGGGGCAGGAGGTGGGTTCGGGAAGTTGGCGGGGGGGGCAAGAGTGGCAGGCTGGGGCAGGAGACCAGCGCCGCGCATCCCCTCAGTTCCTCGTTTGGAGCGAGGGGGGAGGAGCCTGGAGTTTGCGGCTGAGGCAGGAGGGCCGCGCCGCGCTTCCCCTCCGTCCGGGAGCCGGTGCAGGGCGGCGCACGTGAGTGTGATGGTGCGGCTGGGGATGTTGCGGAGCGTCCGGGTTTGGGTGAGGTGAGGCGAGGCAGGGTGGGAAGGAAGTGTGAAGTGTCCGTGAATCTGGACATTGTCGTGTAGCAGGCAACATGGTGAGGCGGAAAATTTTATTGCGGAGCCACCGGGAAGCTTGCAGCAGGGAAGGTGCGGGCCTGAGTGGGGGAGAGTGACGGCCACCAGGAGGGGGGAAGGTGAGCTGCGGTCCGGCAGAGGGGTGAGAGTGAGGCCACCAGGAGGGTGTGTGTGTGTGTGTGTGGAAGGTGAGCTGCAGTCCGGCTGACGGGGGAGAGTGACGGGCACCGGGAGAGAGGTGTGTGTGTGTTTGGTGTTGGTCAGAGGCGCATGTGGTCACGGTGTGAGGAGAGTGTGCGTGTGTGTCTCTTCTCCCAGCCTGGCTCCTCCCTGCCTGGCTCGCAGGCCAATGAGCTGTCCAGCAGACATACACACACAAACATTATTTGAGACTTATATATAACTTAATATAGCTCACTTAATGTAACTATGTATTTGTAACCATGTATTATTTGTCATCATAACTCTATGCATAGGACATATTTGAAAACGAGAACTAATGCTCAATGTATTACTTCCTGGTAAAAACATTTTATAAATAAATAAATACGTTCAGGGATATTATTATATTGTAATATGTATGCATCTGGTGGGAAGACAAAATGCCAAGCATACAGTATATTTGCAACGGTTCTTTTTTTACTTACATATTATATCGCATATGATACTCTAATATTGAAATTGGTATTTTCTGATAGATTCAGTTACATTGGGATTATGTACGTATGTATGTATATCTTTATTTATGTATGATATCTTTATATAGCGCCATTCATGTACATACTGTAGCGCTTCCCAGCAGTAATACACGTGACACTCATGTAAATAACAAATACAAATAACACACAATGGGAAGAAGCGCTTTCAGACATAAAAGGGACATTTAGGAAAAGGAGTCCCTGCCCCGAAGAGCTTACAATCTAATGATATATTTATATTGTGCAGCTTCCACATCATGATACTAAGATCAAATACAAGGATGCCACCCAGAAACAGGAAACTATGCAACCATTTTTAAGAAGATTGTGACTTATTTGGAACGTCACCGCCATTTTGCACTATTTTTGTATGCGAGTATTTATCTTCAAAATAAACGTTTCTTTTTATGTGATGAGACCAGACTGACCGAGTACTGTGGTGCTGGGATAATCGAAGAAAGCGAAATAAGGACATTTTACAAGGAGCAAATAGGTCTAAGTGCAACGTGACACCAAATCCAATGTAGCACATATGTCGCAGTCTATAGCATAGGCATCGGTATCGGATATAACATACCGGTCACTCGCCCAGTCCGAGAGGTAAAGTGTGTTTAGAGGTACACTTCCTCCTCTTCCTCACTGGGGATGATGAAGCAACGTATGGGTGTATCCCGGCTCAAAAGCAATATAAAGTATCCCGAAATAGAGAGAGGCTCTGGGACACACGACATTACATATAATACGTGACTTTATTTGACTGCAATTAAAAATATTTTTTTAAATGCCCATCGTAGTGACATAAGCAAAAGATGTCGGGCGACCTTGCTATCCAACCGCTGTTTTGTGCCTGTCTGCATTTTGTGTAGGTTTGGGGCCCCAGAGCCGAGGGTACTGGTGCTTTAAAGTCCAATCCTGTCTACATACAATGGAGACACAATAATGTCAACACCTTAGTCCATGGAACACCTCTTCCATATGTTGCTTAATTCCAACGCTTAAAACCTTAGCAAATTTAGCTTAACTGTCAATAGGTGAGACGCACCACCAAAAGAAATCTTACAGAATAAACAATAGGTACTAATGATGAGAGCAGTTCAGAGCTCATGTCTGACTAAAGAAGAGCCCTAAGTGACGGGCAATCATTACCGGGGGTCAGGATCCCCTCTCATCTCCTGGTGCCCCCTGGCCTTTCTCCTTCCTGCCAGTGGGAGCGGGGGTGTCGCGGTCAGGGGGTGGGAGGGGCGGGGGAGGGCACAAAGTTCAGTTACCTCCTGCTAACAGGTTACATATCTAGTCTTTTGACCCCCTTTGTGCTCCTCCTTTGATGGACAGGAGTGTGGTGATGACTCATGGCCTATGTGCAGCCTATCAGGGATAGGTACAGTCCATGAACCCGCCCCTGCTTCCTGAGGAAGAGGTAGAGCCAAAACTTATTCAGTCCTGCTTGAGCTCTTGAAGAGAGAAGAAGCAGAGAGCTGTGAGTCTCTCCTATGGCAGGATGAGCGTGCTCACCCCCAGCCTCTGAGTGGGGGGAACAACAGATTCAGCCTGATGCCCTATACTACCAGGGGCAAAGCACCATCCAGAGGAATGGAACCTCTGATACCATGCACCCCTGTGAGGAAGAACTGCAGTGAGTGCCACCCAATAAAGATCATGTGCTAATATACCTCAGTCTGAGTATTGGTCCTTGGGCTGAGGGGGAAAGAGTGCAGTAGTGGGGGCTGATTTCTGGATACCCTGGAACCCACTACTGCTGGAGGCGCTGAACACCAAAGAGAAAGAACCAGAGAAAGAAGCTAAGCCTGTCCTGAACTCCACACTACCGCAGATCAGCTCAGCTCTCATGACCCTAACAGGTATCGCACACATACAAGGTAGCGTAGGCTGTGTAATCTCCCAGAGAGGAGGGGGGGGGGGGGGAACAATACTAAATATACTTTTACAAAGAGATATGAAAATAAAGACTGATGGAGGGGAGATAAATCTCAATTTTTCTTACCCCTATGGGGTCGAATTTGATGGGTTGGCTCTGTCGTGGCGGCAGTTTGGGGGTAAGTTCTTGTCCTTGCCACATGGGGCTCCATGCTGGGTTAAGCCTGGTGGGGCTGAGAGTGGTGAGTGGGAGGGGGTCATTTAAACATGACTTCCGGGAGCTCACTCGCATCAACGGCTTGGGTTACGGGGGCCCGGCTACGGGGTCATTGCTTCAAGGACCTTTGACCTTTCACCCGTTGAGCGAGCACTGGTAGGGGGTGGCATTTACTCGATTATTTCATGTTTAAATAAAAAGCCGTGGTCTGGTACCTCCAGACCTGTTTCCTCTTGTTATTTATTTGTTATTTATGTGGGGTCCCGGATATTGGGGCGAGGGGAGCTCTCTTCCAGTCTCCCTGGTCATGCATGTACGTTCTAAAGTTACCGTGATGAAAGCCCCGTTTTTAAGTAATATTTCTCCAAAACAGAAACTACTGGAGGAATTTACAATGAAGTGTGTGATCTGGATGCAAATATAGAAAGCGGGCTGCCTCCCCCAACCCCCTCCTGCTGAAGGGGAGAACAGAGGAGGCAACACACAAAATCACCATTTAGATCATCTGCACATTTTGGGCTTCTTTAAACCTGTTGCTGCCAGACCGTTCAGTCTAGGTGTGTTGTGTTTATGCATTGCTTTACTGACTGCAGTACACATGATGATAGCATCTGTGTAATGCTTAGTCTTTGATGTCTCCCACCCTGTCTGCTGCTTGACTGGTGACCTCCTTGACTCTTGCCGGCATCAAGGAAACCATTCTGCAAGATGCCTCATGAGCAAATTACATTTTTTTTTTGCAACCGGCAACGAAAGGGTTAACATCAATGTATTTTCTCAGAGCCGAAGGTCATGTAGAAGGTTGTAAATATACAGAACAGCAGCTACCAGCAGCATTGTGTGTTGCAGCACCATCATAGAAGACTTTCCATACCAGTGTCATATCAATGTTAACTTTTCCTCCCTAGCTTTAGCTGATTGAGTGCAATCAGACCCTAAAAATAGCTTCTGAGTAAATATTGAGCTTATTTTCTATTTTCTTCTATCTTTGTTTTCTGTCTAACAGGCTTCCCTAAGCCCGCTGGTCAGAAAGCGCATCGCACAGCAGATGCTAATGCCAATTATAGACTATGGAGACATGGCATATGGCACGGCACCCAAAACTCACCTTAGCAAACCAGACACCCTCTACAACTCAATATGCCGCGTTGTCCTCCAATGTAACCACACCACACATCACTGCGAAATGCTCAAATAACTAGATTGGCCGTCACTTGAGGCTAGACACAAAGTACATTTTTCAAGCAGCACTGGGCCCTAAGCGAGGGCCCATCGTGACCGGGAGGCCAGGCTCGCCTCTCATCTCCTGGTGCCCCCTGGCCTCTATCCTTGCTGCCATCGGGAGCCGGGGATGATGTGGTCAGAGGGCAGGTGTGGGAGTGGCAGGGGAGAGCATCAGTCCAGCTGGCAGGGCACGGGGTCAGTCGGCTCCCTGCAAGCAATTTAGCAGTTTACCTGGAAGATGTTCATTGCAGAACTCTTTGACCGGCTCCAGGCAGAGGCGCTGAGTCGTGAGGAGGACTGGTTGGAGCGGCAGCTGTCCGGGTTGCTTGGTGCGGCGGTTCCAGATGCGGGGAGCAGAGGATGCTGGGATGTCGTTGTCGGTTCGCCAGGCTGAGGCGGGTGAGTTGTAGGATGATAAGAGCGGCCCCAGCCTGGTATGGCAGCTGCAGGGCGTAGAGGTGGTGAGGAAATGCTGCAGGGTATGCGGCAGCTGCCTGAAGCGGGTGCAGGCAGCAGGAAGGTGCTTCAGGGTGTTCAGCAGTCACCTGCAGCAGGTGCAGGTGGTGGGAGGGTTCTGCAGGGTGTGCAGCAGTCACCTGCAGTGGGTGCAGGCGGCAGTGCAGTGCGGCAGGGTGTATGGTGGATGTCTGCAGCGATTGCAGGTGGCCGGGCTGTGTGGCAGGTTGTGGGGCAGTCACCTGCATCGGTTGCAGACGGTGTGGCAGGTTGTGGGGCGGTTGCCTGCAGCGGTTGCAGGAGGCCAGGCCGTGTGGCAGGTTGTGGGGCGGTCACCTGCATCGGTTGCAGACGGTGTGGCAGGTTGTGGGGCGGTCGCCTGCAGCAGTTGCAGACGGTGTGGCAGGTTGTGGAGCGGTTGCCTGCAGCGGTTGCAGAGGCCATGCCATGTGGCAGGTTGTGGGGTGGTCGCCTGCAGCAGTTGCAGGAGACAGGGCGGTGTGGCAGGTTGTGGACCGGTCGCCTGCAGCAGTTGCAGGTGGCAGGTTGTGGGGCAGTCGCCTGCAGCAGATGCAGGAGGTAGGACGGTGCGGCAGGTTGTGAGGCGGTTGCCTGCAGCGGTTGCAGGAGACAGGATGGTGCGGCAGGATGTGAGGCGGCACCTGCAGCATCTGCAGGCGGTGTGGCAGGTTTTGAAGCGTTCTGGTTTCGGGGAACAGGGCAGCACGTTGGTCAGGAGTGCCGATTCCCCAGAAATCTTGGAAAGCATAGAGCCATAGCTGGGAAGATACCCCAATAGGGAATCGGCCGGTTACTGCTGGCCGGGTTTACAGAGTCCTCTTTGAGAATCAGGCGGGATCGCTGGGTGGGCGCAACTTAAAATCAGTAAGAGACCACTGGGACATTGCTAGGAATAAAGTGCATGAGGACGTTGAATTAAGCAGGATAGCAGGCCCGTTTTCTGCCCCTCACCCCGTTGCCTGGCCTGAGGATTTCCCCATTAGGGGTGGTTCCCAAGAAAGAGGCGGGGGCGTTCGAGTTAATCCAGCACCTGTCCTATCCGGAGGGTTCATCGGTCAATGACGGTATTGATTGGGATTTGTGTTCAGTCAGTTATGCGAATTTCGACCAGGTGGCATTGGTAGGTAGGACGAGGCAAGGGGTGTTGTTGGCAAAAGCCGACATAAAATCCACGTTCCAGATGTTGCCAGTGCACCCGGAGTGTTTACATCTGTTAGGTTGCATGCTGGGGGGGGAAATACTTTGTTGACTTGCGCGTGCTGTCTTGTTTTTATTTTGAAACCTTTACCACTTGTCTCGAGTGGATAGTACGGAAGAGGGTGCAGACGGCAGGGTCATGCACTATCTGGACGTGTGTCCGATGACGGTTCTCAGTTTTCTGGGGATTGAGATTGATTCAGTAAGGATGGAGTATAGGCTCCTGCAGGAGAAGCTGGTCGCGCTGGGGAAGTTGTTGGCAGAATTCATGGCGGTAGGAAAGACCTTGCTGTAGTATTTTCAATGATTTGGCGGTTTCGCTGGAGTTTTTGGGGTCGTATAACGGTTGGACGTTGTGGTGGGGAGCAGCCGTCTGTTAATGTGGAGTTGCAGCTGTTCACTGATGCAGCGGAGTCGGTAGTTTTCGGGGGATACTTTAATAGGGCATGGTGCGTGGAGCGATGGCTGGACCACTGAATGGAGACTCATCTCCTTAAGAACCTGACAGAATTATTCCCTTTGGTGGTGGCGGTGAAGCTGTGGTGACATTTGTTTGCAAACAGGGAGGCAATTTTCTGGTCGGATAACAGGATAACGGTGGAAGCGGTGAATAACTTCTGGTCGCGTTCCCCCTGTTTTAGGTTTACCGCTCAGCTTTGTGCTTTCCTGCCTTCAATTGAACATAGCGTTTAAGACACGACATGTTCCCGGCGTTGCGAATAACATTGCCAATGCTTTATTCCGGTTACAGATTACGGAGCAAGTCAGGCTGCGGTGCCCGGTGGAATTGTGGGATTTGGGGACGGTCCAGTAATGGAGCTGGTACGAGCTTCCATGGCTCCAGTTACTTGGGGCGCTTATGCGACTGCCTAGCACGAATTAGCAGGGTTTAGCGGGGGAACTGTGGTTGGAGGTGTCAGAGGTGGGGGTCGTATTGACTTACATTTTGACCTTAAAGGACAGGGGTTTGGCAGGTGAGTCGATAGGGAAAATGTTGACGGGGTTTCCTTTTTCTTGAGATTGGGAAGAGGGGAGGATCCTGCAAAGGCGTTCGTAGTTAAGTGGGTTGTAGCAGCTTTGATGAGGGGTGCGGTGATGATAGACAGCAGAAGGCGAGTGACGCTGTTGATTTTGGACGGTTAGGTTCAGGTTACAGGGAAGGTGTGTTACTCAGTTTTCAAGTCCAAGCTCTTTAATCTAGCCTTTACCCAGGCCTTCTTCACAGCGTTGCGGTTGGATTAGCTGGGCCAGAGAGCTTGGGTTTCGCTCCGAGGTTTCTCAGGGAGTAGGATATGCCCAGCAAGGTCTTTGGGCGAATACTTGGGCGTTAGGTCTGTGTCGGGTCCACTACTGGTGCACGTGGGCGGGGAACCTTTATCCAGGTTAAAGTACAAGAGGGTCTTTGAGGCGTGCCTTAAGCAACTGGGTTTGGATGGAGCGCAGTTTGTAAGGCATTCGTTCCGGATCGGGGAGGAAGCGGCAGGCGCAGGGCTTGCGGCTGAGGTCATTTGGCAAATCAGGCGTTGGAGTCAGATCGGTATCGGTCTTATATCAGGCCAGCATCAGCATAAAAAGTGGTTTAGTTGGTATGATGCTTGTTGTGCCTTTACAGATTTGGCAGCTATGGACGTATGGATTGTCGGAGATTCGCTCGTACATTGGGCAGAGAAGCGAGCGGTCATGCGTCAGTACGGGAAAAATCTTGGATTGTGTGTGAAGCAGGTAGAGGTGTTCTGGTGGGGGGGAGGGGTCTGCGGTGGGTTCAACTCTATAACAATATACTGTATAATAGAGACAACTGGCGAGATTGCCTTAAGTATTATCACTGCAGGGTATCCTAAAATCTCACCGGGGAGGCTTTTTAATCCTAGTCTGAGGTGTTCTATCTCCATTGCTGTCGAAAGGTCGTGCAGGGACACTGTGAGAACCACATACAGGCTATCCCTCTATCGCGACCAAACTCAGCAAGGAGCTCATGTACTATAGTAAAAATAATGGACTGAATTGCCTCAAGTATTGCAATTCCAAGGCGTCCTGAAACTGCAGCGGGGATTCCTTTTGCCCCAAACATGATGTGTGTATACTAACATGCACCTTACTTACCTGGAGATAGGACTATTTGCCGCCTCTATTAACTAGCAAGATCCTGGGAACAGGGATACTGTGATTGCGACTCCAGCAATCACTTAATCCCGACTATTATTCTTTTTATAAAACATACCTGGGCGATGATCAGACACATTGCTCATTTATCTGTGTGCGGGGACATTTTGAGTGCTGTGCACAGGCAACTCATTAGCCCAGTTGTAACACAGTAAGGACATCAACGGCCTATATATCACTAGTAGGCGTAAATATTTATCATTTATGACAGCCAGCTAGTTTGATACTGCTGTCTTACCAAGGGACGGCATACACACAGCGATTTGGGTTATTATTGAACCAATGAACCCACTATCCGTGGTACACCCCGGCAAACTAAGCTATCGTAGGCTATTAGATCCTCGCTGCGGTAGCCCGGGGCATGAAATAATGGTTCATTATGTACCTTATCTTTATTGCTCCAGATGTGTACCCGGACATTTATCAGGACCCTACTTACCCTATTGGATATATATATATATATATATATATATATATATATATACATGTAGAGGTATCAGTACCGTGTTACCTGCATCGCCACAGCATCACACGCGGAACAAGAGACAGTCCTGTTGGCGAACATTTCTCTGACTCTGGCCATAAGATGAACGATCTGAGAGTTGCCATACTCAAAGGTAATCTTAAAACCCCGAAAGAGAGACGGTTGCATGAATACAAATTTATGCAACTGTTCGGGACACTTAGCAGTGGCCTAAACAGAGATCGAAATTTTATGAGTCATTACTGACACTAGCGAACTCTCTTCCCATGAGCGCTAAAGGCCATGTCTGTACATACTGTGCTATATGTATGCACACACAGCTGTCTCTCACACATACCAATACTCCTTATTTTTCCATCCCTATACACCAATAGGGACCACATAGTATCCACACACACTTTTAGTTGTGCTACAAACTCTCACATTTCCACACCCACCCACACCATTTATATCCCCTCCCACTCCACACACACCTTGTGTAGAGCACTGTTTATACTGTGGGCTCTCCATTCATTCTTATTCACACTGATACACATACACACTCTTTCTTCACTTGCTTTCAGTTACCCTTTGACACCTCTAGCCATATAACACATCCACACCGGGGGAAGGACCAGCACAGATAACATTCCAAGAGACACTGTTTTTAAGTAATCCTTGCTTCATTCATTGTAACATCGCCGGAAGAAGAGATCAGTGTATCTCGAAAGCTCGCACAAATAAAAGCATTTCGTTAGCCACAGAACGGTATCATCTATTTATTTTTTGATTTTATATATATATATATATATATATATATATATATATATATATATATATATATATATATATATACCATAATACTGAGTTAAGTTATGGTGAGTAAAAAACGTGACAAAAACCCTCCACAGGAAAGCAAATATGCAAATACAACTGTATGCTCATCTGCATGTCTTAGGCAGGTCTGCAACCCGCCTTTCCCCATTATCACCCAGCACTTCCACTGCAGCAAGGGATTCTGGGAAATGACAATATATATATATATATATATATTTATATATATATATATTTTTTTCTCTTGTACTCAATGGGGTCCTCACAATATAATGTGATTTTATTTGTTATATATGTTTTCAATTGTTATATATGTTACCACCATGTGTGTATTATCAATCACTGATTCAATTATATATTGGTTAATTATGTGTAATTACCTCCCTATAAATATCATGGACTGACGTTTGGAGGGTATCCCCTGAAGAAGTCATCATCGATGACGAAACGCGTAGGGCGTGGTTAGATTGCGGCCGCCATTTCGCCCACGAACACTGTTGCTGCTTGCAGTCAGATTTTGGCTCTTGTGTGTGTTTCACGGCCGTTTTCAAAGAACTTTCAAGGCATTGTTCCCTGGAGGGACCTCTCTCGTTGAACATTGAATGCGAGGAGTTCCGTTTCCGGTTTCGGCTGCACGAGGGAAGGTCACGTGACGACGTCCCTAAACCTGAACCGGACACTGATGATCGAGCTGTTGGCACATGAGAGCCTATCTCATACATGCTATTGATTGCTGTACTTTTGTGAGTGGGCATTTTATAGATTTTATGTTCCTCTAATACAATTTTTAGTATGGTAATGCACTAGGTGTGCGCCTGTTTCTTTTTCTTTCCTTTTTTCCAGATATCATTAGGGACTGGTGATCCCTTTGAAGCGGGCTGCAGGAACCTGATGTCATTGCCATTGGAACAGGACTTTGTGTATTAAAGGTTTTTTCATTTTTTTGTTTTTTACTTTTCAATTGTTGGTACACCATATATTTTTTACATATATGTATTTTTTCATTTTTTATTAAATAAATTTAGATTTTTATACATTCATTTTTTTAGGGATCAATTGTTGAGTAATTGCATTTTATATTGTATTAACATTGTCTTATCATAGTGTATCAGCCATATCTAGCCGCCCCACCAAACGCTTCCATGATTAGCTATTATTTCTTCTAGAATTCATTCTAGTCAGGATACTATAGAGGCGCTACTTCAATTTTTTCGCTTGTTTTGTTATATATATATATATATATATATATATATATATATACATGTATATATATATATATATATATATTTATATACACTATCTCTGCTATGTGTCCTGTTTTTTAATTCACTACTTTTTTAAGGCTTTGTTTCAGTCAATTATCACACAAGTAATCAATAGTCACATTTTATTTTGTGTCCACAATTTATTTTAGTTTTGAGCATACAGTAGCTCACAATAAAAGTGATTTTAAAGTATACATCATTTCATATTGGGCATCACGTTGGTCTCCCCTGAGGGATCCATACACCCACCCGGTCTGTTCGTCAGGGCTGTCTCTGCGCTATTGACATTTCTTTGAGTGCTCTCGTTTGTTGGGGTTCTTTTGTCTTCAGTTCATTGTCCTTACCTCACCCCAGATTGTAGCACCAATCAACATTATATTGTTTCTAAGAGCTGTGCGCGAGGGTCAATCCCTACCTCCTCCCCTATCTAGTTTGATCTATATTATACTACAGAGACGTGCGTGCAGCCATCGCCGGGTTGGAACCCATTTCTGGCAGCCCTGATTTGCATAGCATTTTCCAAAGGGAATAGAAACAATATTAATATTATATAACTACAGGATTCAGCTACACTTCACAGGTACAGGCACTTTTGGTGTATTTGGAAATTAGAATGAAAATATTTAGGTTTATGTGTTTTATGTGTTCCAGGAGGTTTCCACCCACCTCAATCATTCCAGTGCTGGAGAGGATGGCAACACATTGCAATGCAACACAGTGCAAGCCAGTCCTTCCAGCACTAAACCCTGTGCCATCAAACAAATTGTCCTCTCACTCCCAGAACAAAACCCCACACAGATCAGCAATCTGCCAAAAACACAAATCAACTCCATCGCCAGCGAAATGAAGGCACAGTATCTGACAATGTAGAAAAATAATTTCCAGTGCTCAAAGAAGCAGGAGACCTACCACAGCCTACAGAGAGAATATACCCTGGCACCCCTTCCAGCTGTGCTGCACAAAATACTCTGAAGTGAGGAGTTTCCACTTGGAGAAACGCACAGCTCTTATCCAGAACTTTAATAATACAGAAGAGAACCAAAAAATAGCGATCCTCCTAGGAGAAGACGAGACCTCCACAGGACTGGCTGCACACTATATCTGCCTCAGTCACAGGCTTACTAGACCCCACATCCCTGTATGTAAATGTTACCCATGTATGTAAATGTGTAACCCTGTTTCCCCCACCCAATCTCACATAGGGTCTCCTAGGGGAAATGCTACTCTGGTTACATGGCTTTGAATGGTGCATACCTGCTGGTAACAGGGGGCCCTGGGTCTCCCGCATGATGTTAGAGGGGAATAACAGGACAGCCTTCTGGCGTCTTGCCCAAATTCTACTCACAGGTGCAGCGCCTCCATCTCTTGCAGCCCCCAGCTGTATGGGGTGAAGTCTCTGCAAAAGAATTCTCGTCCCCCCTCCTCCTAATAGACTTCAGTCTTAGGCCAGGAAGGTATAGGTAAAAAGACAGGATCTTTATTTGATCTTCCTTGATTCAGCAGCCACAGATCACAGCAGTCAGTTGTTAGGGTATCCACCCTCAAGATGTCCCTGGCTCACTCCCAGCCAAAGGGCACAGAGAGTGGTCCTTGCTCTTCCCCTATCCCCTTGTGGAATAGGAGGTATGGTTCCCTACCTCTCCCCGGAGGGAGGGCCTCAAGCCTGCCAGGGCCCTGACAGCTTAGTACGGGTGAACCTGGCTCTCTCAAAGGTAGAGACCCACTGGCTAAATCAGGAAGTGCAATGCATTAAGTACAGCTCCAGTAAGCACCCCCCCCCCCCCGTGCCTCTAATTGGACACAAGGCCTGATGACACTACCTTCACTGACTCACTGCACTGCATGTGTGGGGAAAACCCATGATTGCACCTGGCAAACCTGCCCTTACTAGGTATTACTGCCTGTAGGAGGGCAGACATGTAGCCCAAATCTACCCAGGGCTGCACATGTAAACATTATACCCTACCCCCTGTTATTCATGTACTGTGTAATCATTATACCCTACCCCCTGTTATTCATGTACTGTGTAATCATTATACCCTACTGTGACGGTGAAGGTGTAACCAGGCTCACTAATAAAGGTTAAGCCCACTTGGTTGCCCCTGATCTGTGTTTTGGGGTCCTAGAGTGTCAGCTCTTGGACCTGACTGTCGTATATGTATTACTGTGACTGTGTGTAAAATTATGCGACAATAAAAAATGTCTATGTTTTTACCTTTCCAGGGGTGCTGGGACCAGGAGATGGCTAGGCTATGAGTTTCAGAGTGGGTTTGACAGAGAAAGTCTTTGCAGATTGTGGCTATATAGCGGGGTTTATGAGTTACAGAATACCCCAAAGTTGTACCCGGGTAATCAGGTAAGATTCTCGGATACATTGAAGCACACTGCTCCGGTCAAACCCCTACCCTGAAAATGTTCTTGCGACTCACCACTAGGATTCCTGCTGCAGCACAGTCCCGCAAGGTAAATGGGGAATAAGAGGTTAATGTATCCCTGCAACATACCAGGGGTCCCTAGTATAAGGGGGGGGCAGTTCATGCCCAGACCACCCTAACTCTGGTATAGGGGTTCAGGGGTTGCTCCAGTCATGTATGAGACTGTGAGGCTTTTATTAAAATAAAAATAAATCTAAGTCTGCAGAGTATAAGGGATATTGCTAGTGGGGATGGAACAGGTCACATTGTCACTCTATACCTCACACCAAAAGACTTAGGACATTTTAATAAGAAAATGTATAAAGTATATTTTATTAAACTGATGGGTTTTAAAATATAGTGTGCGGGTACATTGATAGCTAAGCTGGGTCTTTCACAGTTTGGACTCTGGGGGGGTGGCTTATGGGCTACCAGAGTGTGGTGCCATTAAGTCTGCCCTAGGCCCGTACATGAAAGTCACACTTCTGTCCAGATGGCGTTCACACTTCTGGCCACGATGGCTGAGGGAAGTACCCACGTCCTCGGATGAATACAGGCCGGTCCGGCCAGTAGTCACCTCCCTAGACGTGGAGGCATCAAGCCCTGCGGGGGGGCTCTGCATGGCAAGTAGGCAAGATGGTGGTTTTTGCACATACCCCTGTGCCTTGTTGAAGCTCCAGGTGCCCGGCTTCACAAGACCGGCAAACAGCAAAGTGGCTAGCAGTAAAGTTCCCACGCTGCGGGGCTGGCTTTGGAAAGGATATAAAAAAGTTAGTAGCCAGCCCAGAGAGTGTCCCAAGTGTTCCCAGTTTTAAGTGAGTTCTAAATAAGTAATTGTAGCCATGCTGTAAAATGGTCTGCAGTTGTCTCCCCTGCTGGCAGTAAACCTGGTAAGTTACAGGGGTGCCAGCAGTAATCATGGAGGTTTGCCCTCACACCCTGGGGAGGTGTCCTATGTATGGATGGGAGTGGCTACATGCTCTGAGTCCACCGTTAGTAACATCAGAGATGTGCCTGTTTCCTGAGGTATATAAGGCACAGCACTCTCCATAGTTATGAAGTTGGAGGAAGGAATAAGTCTGTGTTGAGACTTGGGAATGGAGGGCCTACTAGTGCAGTAACTAGTGGCCCGTTTCTACATCAAGTAGCATCAAGCCTGACAAAGCCACACTGTGTCCAGGGACCTGGCACAGGGGTGATCTCCCTGCGGGGAGAGGGGATCCCACTCCATTGGGAGGGCGTACCTTTTCAAGGGACAGTACGGCAAGATGTGCGGCTGAGCTAATCGCTGCAAGGGTCAGTCTGCCCATACTATCGTCAATAAAGATGCCCTGTTCAAAGACAACCCCACTGTGTGAGTGTGAAGTTACCATCCAGTGGAAGTCACCACCAAGAAGGAGTTCCTCATCAGACCCATCTCCCTGCGGATGCAGAGATCCTGATGAGGTGGAGGCGCTGCACGTGATATAGGTAGGACTCGCACACACTACCTCAGCTGCCTGTCTGGATTGACAATCCCCGAACACCATCATGCGGGAGACTCAGGAGTCCTGTTGCCAACAGGTGCACCACCAGACACGACCATGTAATGGGGGCTGGATAGACCACAGGGGCCAATATGAGATTGGGTGGGTCAGACTAGAGGGAATACCCGTTACATAATCTTAAGATTCTCAAATGCTAAGTGTCCAGTCTGCAGCAAGGAAGAAAATGGGCTTCAGCAGAAAGCTTTCTGAATATTTTCTGCCCTGTTTTGCAACTGTGATCAGGGTAAGGATTCCCTGCACTTAGGAGAGTCTAGTTTTGTATCCCAGGTTCAAGTAAGTGTGTTTTCTTCCTGCTATTTGTAACTCATTGTGTGTGTGGCTGTTTCCACGAAATAAATCACAATTTGTTTTACTCTTTGGTTTTGCTCAATGAAATTATCCTGTTATAAAGGTGTAATGTCCTGGTCTCCCGTGACACCTACCCCCTGTTATTCATGTACTGTTTAATCATTATACACTACCCCCTGTTATTCATGTACCGTGTAATCATTATACCCTACCCCTGTTATTCATGTACTGTGTAATCATTATACCCTGCCCCCTGTTATTCATGTACCGTGTAATCATTATACCCTACCCCTGTTATTCATGTAATGTGTAATCATTATACCCTACCCCCTGTTATTAATCTACTGTGTAATCATTATACCCTACCCCCAGTTATTCATGTACTGTGTAATCATTATACCCTACCCCCAGTTATTCATGTACCGTGTAATCATTGTACCCTACCCCCTGTTATTCATGCACTGTGTAATCATTGTACCCTACCCCCTGTTATTCATGTACTGTATAATCATTATACCCCACCCCCTGTTATTCATGTAATGTGTAATCATTATACCCTACCCCCAGTTATTCATGTACTGTGTAATCATTATACCCTAACCCCTGTTATTCATGTACTGTATAATCATTATACCCTACCACCTATTATTCATGTACTGTGTAATCATTATACCCTACCCCCTGTTATTCATGTACTGTGTAATCATTATGCCCTACCCCCAGTTATTAATGTACCGTGTAATCATTATACCCTACCCCCTGTTATTCATATACTGTGTAATCATTATACCCTACTCCCTGTAATTTATGTACCAAGTAATCATTATACCCTACCCCCTGTTATTAATGTACTGTGTAATCATTATACCCTAACCCCTGTTATTCATGTACTGTGTAATCATTATACCCTACCCCCTGTTATTCATGTACCGTGTAATCATTATACCCTACCCCCTGTTATTAATGTACTGTGTAATCATTATACCCTAACCCCTGTTATTCATTATACCCTAACCCCTGTTAATCATTATAACCTACCCCGTTATTCATGTACTGTGTAATCATTATACCCTACCCCCTGTTATTCATGTACCGTGTAATCATTATACCCTACCCCCTGTTATTAATGTACTGTGTAATCATTATACCCTAACCCCTGTTATTGTTATACCCTAACCCCTGTTAATCATTATAACCTACCCCGTTATTCATGTACCGTGTAATCATTATACCCTACCCCTGTTATTAATGTATTGTGTAATCATTATACCCTAACCCCTGTTATTCATGTACTGTGTAATCATTATACCCTACCCCCTGTTATTCATGTACCGTGTAATCATTATACCTACCCCCTATTATTCATGTACTGTATAATCATTATACCCTATCCCCTGTTATTAATGTACCGTGTAATCATTATACCCTACCCCCTGTTATTCATGTACTGTGTAATCATTATACCCTACCCCCTGTTATTCATGTACCGTGTAATCATTATACCTACCCCCTATTATTCATGTACTGTATAATCATTATACCCTACCCCCTGTTATTCATGTACTGTGTAATCATTATGCCCTACCCCCAGTTATTAATGTACCGTGTAATCATTATACCCTACCCCCTGTTATTCATATACTGTGTAATCATTATACCCTACTCCCTGTAATTTATGTACCAAGTAATCATTATACCCTACCCCCTGTTATTCATGTACTGTGTAATCATTATACCCTAACCCCTGTTATTCATGTACTGTGTAATCATTATAACCTACCCCGTTATTCATGTACCGTGTAATCATTATACCCTACCCCTGTTATTAATGTATTGTGTAATCATTATACCCTAACCCCTGTTATTCATGTACTGTGTAATCATTATACCCTACCCCCTGTTATTCATGCACTGTGTAATCATTATACCCTACCCCCTGTTATTCATGTACTGTATAATCATTATACCCCACCCCCAGTTATTCATGTACTGTGTAATCATTATACCCTACCCCCAGTTATTCATGTACCGTGTAATCATTGTACCCTACCCCCTGTTATTCATGCACTGTGTAATCATTGTACCCTACCCCCTGTTATTCATGTACTGTATAATCATTATACCCCACCCCCTGTTATTCATGTAATGTGTAATCATTATACCCTACCCCCAGTTATTCATGTACTGTGTAATCATTATACCCTAACCCCTGTTATTCATGTACTGTATAATCATTATACCCTACCACCTATTATTCATGTACTGTGTAATCATTATACCCTACCCCCTGTTATTCATGTACTGTGTAATCATTATGCCCTACCCCCAGTTATTAATGTACCGTGTAATCATTATACCCTACCCCCTGTTATTCATATACTGTGTAATCATTATACCCTACTCCCTGTAATTTATGTACCAAGTAATCATTATACCCTACCCCCTGTTATTAATGTACTGTGTAATCATTATACCCTAACCCCTGTTATTCATGTACTGTGTAATCATTATACCCTACCCCCTGTTATTCATGTACCGTGTAATCATTATACCCTACCCCCTGTTATTAATGTACTGTGTAATCATTATACCCTAACCCCTGTTATTCATTATACCCTAACCCCTGTTAATCATTATAACCTACCCCGTTATTCATGTACTGTGTAATCATTATACCCTACCCCCTGTTATTCATGTACCGTGTAATCATTATACCCTACCCCCTGTTATTAATGTACTGTGTAATCATTATACCCTAACCCCTGTTATTGTTATACCCTAACCCCTGTTAATCATTATAACCTACCCCGTTATTCATGTACCGTGTAATCATTATACCCTACCCCTGTTATTAATGTATTGTGTAATCATTATACCCTAACCCCTGTTATTCATGTACTGTGTAATCATTATACCCTACCCCCTGTTATTCATGTACCGTGTAATCATTATACCTACCCCCTATTATTCATGTACTGTATAATCATTATACCCTATCCCCTGTTATTAATGTACCGTGTAATCATTATACCCTACCCCCTGTTATTCATGTACTGTGTAATCATTATACCCTACCCCCTGTTATTCATGTACCGTGTAATCATTATACCTACCCCCTATTATTCATGTACTGTATAATCATTATACCCTACCCCCTGTTATTCATGTACTGTGTAATCATTATGCCCTACCCCCAGTTATTAATGTACCGTGTAATCATTATACCCTACCCCCTGTTATTCATATACTGTGTAATCATTATACCCTACTCCCTGTAATTTATGTACCAAGTAATCATTATACCCTACCCCCTGTTATTCATGTACTGTGTAATCATTATACCCTAACCCCTGTTATTCATGTACTGTGTAATCATTATAACCTACCCCGTTATTCATGTACCGTGTAATCATTATACCCTACCCCTGTTATTAATGTATTGTGTAATCATTATACCCTAACCCCTGTTATTCATGTACTGTGTAATCATTATACCCTACCCCCTGTTATTCATGCACTGTGTAATCATTATACCCTACCCCCTGTTATTCATGTACTGTATAATCATTATACCCCACCCCCTGTTATTCATGTAATGTGTAATCATTATACCCTACCACCAGTTATTCATGTACTGTGTAATCATTATACCCTAACCCCTGTTATTCATGTACTGTATAATCATTATACCCTACCACCTATTATTCATGTACTGTGTAATCATTATACCCTACCCCCTGTTATTCATGTACTGTGTAATCATTATGCCCTACCCCCAGTTATTAATGTACCGTGTAATCATTATACCCTACCCCCTGTTATTCATATACTGTGTAATCATTATACCCTACTCCCTGTAATTTATGTACCAAGTAATCATTATACCCTACCCCCTGTTATTAATGTACTGTGTAATCATTATACCCTAACCCCTGTTATTCATGTACTGTGTAATCATTATACCCTACCCCCTGTTATTCATGTACCGTGTAATCATTATACCCTACCCCCTGTTATTAATGTACTGTGTAATCATTATACCCTAACCCCTGTTATTCATGTACTGTGTAATCATTATAACCTACCCCGTTATTCATGTACCGTGTAATCATTATACCCTACCCCTGTTATTAATGTATTGTGTAATCATTATACCCTAACCCCTGTTATTCATGTACTGTGTAATCATTATACCCTACCCCCTGTTATTCATGTACCGTGTAATCATTATACCTACCCCCTATTATTCATGTACTGTATAATCATTATACCCTATCCCCTGTTATTAATGTACCGTGTAATCATTATACCCTACCCCCTGTTATTCATGTACTGTGTAATCATTATACCCTACCCCCTGTTATTCATGTACCGTGTAATCATTATACCTACCCCCTATTATTCATGTACTGTATAATCATTATACCCTATCCCCTGTTATTAATGTACTGTGTAATCATTATACCCTACCCCCTGTTATTCATATACTGTGTAATCATTATACCCTACCCCCTGTAATTTATGTACCGTGTAATCATTTTACCCTACCCCCTGTTATTAATGTACTGTATAATCATTATACCGTACCCCCTGTTATTTATGTACTGTGTAATCATTATACCCTACCCCCTGTTATTCATGTACTGTGTAATCATTATACCCTACCCCCTGTTATTCATGTACCGTGTAATCATTATACCCTACCCCCTGTTATTCATGTACTGTGTAATCATTATACCCTACCCCCTGTTATTCATGTACCGTGTAATCATTATACCCTACCCCCTGTTATTCATGTACTGTGTAATCATTATACCCTACCCCCTGTTATTCATGTACTGTGTAATCATTATACCCTACCCCCTGTTATTCATGTACTGTGTAATCATTATACCCTACACCGTTATTCATGTACTGTATAATCATTATATCTTACCCGCTGTTACCCATGTACTGTGTAATCATTATACCCCACCCCCTGTTATTCATGTACTGTGTAATCATTATACCCTACCCCCTGTTATTCATGTACTGTGTAATCATTATACCCCACCCCCTGTTATTCATGTACTTGTAGCCAGGTCCCCCAGGTTTACCCTCATCTCCGCTGCAATGGGAGAATACGGGAAGGTTGCAGAGCGCGCAGGGAGCGCTCCGGAGCACCGGAGGCTCCGCGGCGGCCCGAGCGTTCAGGGCGCCGCCATTGGTACTCGCGCATGCGCAGAGAGTCCCGGAGGCGATGGCGTCAGACGAGAGGTCGCGCATGAGCAGATAGTGGCTGCGGTAGAGCGCAAAGCAGGGACCAATCAGAAGGGGCCTAGGACCAGAGACTACAAGTTCCATTAGCCTCAGTTAGACCAGGTGACGCCAGGGAGCCAATAGGGCGATAGGAACTCTGCAGGAAGAGGTAGGAGGTTGCGCAGGGGAGCACGCTAGTCAGAGAAGACCGGGAAGGGTAAGAGGTAGGAGCTCAGTGTGTAGAGAGGCAAGTAGCCTCTACACTAGGCCCAAATACCCCCAGGCCCAGATAGGCCCTGAGTCCCAGTTAAGTATAGTTAATACAGGGACAGGCCCTAGAATACAACCTGTCACGTTAGGGTGTGAAGCTAGGGACACAGAGATTGTCACAGCATCACTGCAGAGGTTTGGGATCAGACCTTGTTAGGAGCTTCATCAGCCACCTGGTGGGATCGCCCCGGTTAACACCACAGACGGCCCCACGTCGTCGGATCCTTTGTGAAGACTGTTTGCAGGACCGAGCGCAGGAGCGCTCGGCAGGTAACATCCATTAAAGTGCACCAACTATAATATTGTTCATACAAGTGGCTGCGCAGTCACACACATACACTCACTTTGGGGTATTGGACAGGAACACGTGAAGGATCGCGTCCTGTGAGACGCGTTAGTTATTGTGTCTCATTGCAGAGTAACACATAGGAAATGTATGCATGGTTATGGTTATCGCTAGTAAAGCTACTGTTCATTTTACATGCTGTTTGAGTAGTATTGTATTATTGTCCTGCGAGGAACAACTCCCGCCCTGCTGGGAGCCATTGCAGGTGGAGGCGCTGCATCTGGTAAGGGATAATCCATATATATATGTAACCCATGTTCTCCCCCCCCCCCCCGGTCCCAGATTGGACCTCTAGGGTGTAGTGAGGGTTGGCTATATGCATGTTGGTGGTGCATACATGTGAGGAACAGGAGGGCCTGAGTCTCCCGCGTTGGTATTGGGGATAACAGGGACAGGCTTCTGGGGTATATGCCTCCATCTTCTCTAGCAACGGTGCAGCGCCTCCATCTCTATAAGCCCCAGGGATATGGGGTGGAACCCTTACAGAGAATTCCCACTCAGGGAAGAGAGATTCCAGTCTCAGTCAGTTCTTTGTTAAAAGCAGCAATGTCTCTTTATTCTTTCTGTAGCAGCACACAGCAGATCATGCACCGCAGTTCATACACAGCAGTGCTTCCAAATATATACAGGGTCTTTTCCTCCACACCTTCTCCTCCAGGCTGTACCCCTGCAGGATGGGCTGTATGGGGCTTCAATACCCCCGACACCCACCCCAAGGGTATACCCTCTGGGTGAGGCAAGATCCCCCCCCTCACCCCCTGAGCAGGGTGAGGGGCATTGGTCCACCGCCTATAGTTTTATCAGCTCTAAACAGGCTGGACTTCTGCCTCCTCTCCAAGCACAGGTGTCACTCTAATCATGACCTCTCAGGTCAGACAATCCAGCACTCTCTGCTCCCAGGACAGAGCAGAACTGCAGGGTTTCACTCCAACCCAGACCAGCACTTCACTCCTCAGCTCCCAGGACAGAACTACTTGTCACTTACAGGAACAGGCAGAACTAAGTTTAGACAGCCCCACCCCTCATGATGTCAGCAGGACCTCCCCTCTGTCTCAGGCTTGCACACAGAGTCAGAGGCCTGCCTCCATACTCAAGGCAGGGCTTAAGCGGGGGAAAACCCATGATAACTACTGGCGGCCTGCCCTTAACAGGACTTACACCAGTAGGAGAAAGATATATAGCCCCCATTTCTTACAAGGGCTACATATATATATATATATATATTGCCCCAGGCTCTCCGTGGCAGAGGCTTAGGCCCTGTGAGCCACAGGTTATACAGCATTGATAGTTGTAGTGTATTCAGAAGGAAACAGGGCTACATACTGTTTAATCATTATACCCTACACCCGGTTATTAATGTACTGTGTAACCATTATACCCTACCCCCTGTTATTCATGTAATGTGTAATCATTATACCCTACCCCGTTATACATGTACCGTGTAATCATTATACCCTACCCCCTGTTATTCATGTACTGTGTAATCATTATACCCTACCCCCTGTTATACATGTACTGTGTAATCATTATACCTACCCCCTGTTATACATGTACTGTGTAACCATTATACCCTACCCCCTGATATACATGTACTGTGTAATCATTATACCCTACCCCCTGTTACTCATGTACTGTGTAATCATTATACCCAACCCCCTGTTATTCATGTACAGTACTGTGTAATCATTATACCCCACCCCCTGTTATTCATGTACTGTGTAATCATTATACCCTACTACCTGTTATTCATGTACTGTGTAACCATTATACCCTACCCCCTGTTATTCATGTAATGTGTAATCATTATACCCTACCCCGTTATACATGTACCGTGTAATCATTATACCCTACCCCCTGTTATTCATGTACTGTGTAATCATTATACCCTACCCCCTGTTATACATGTACTGTGTAATCATTATACCTACCCCCTGTTATACATGTACTGTGTAACCATTATACCCTACCCCCTGTTATTCATGTAGTGTGTAATCATTATACCCTACCCCCTGTTATTCATGTACAGTACTGTGTAATCATTATACCCCACCCCCTGTTATTCATGTACTGTGTAATCATTATACCCTACTACCTGTTATTCATGTACTGTGTAACCATTATACCCTACCCCCTGTTATTCATGTAATGTGTAATCATTATACCCTACCCCGTTATACATGTACCGTGTAATCATTATACCCTACCCCCTGTTATTCATGTACTGTGTAATCATTATACCCTACCCCCTGTTATACATGTACTGTGTAATCATTATACCTACCCCCTGTTATTCATGTACTGTGTAATCATTATACCCTACCCTCTGTTATTCATGTACCGTGTAATCATTATACCCTACCCCCTGTTATTCATGTACTGTATAATCATTATACCCCACCCCCTGTTATTCATGTAATGTGTAATCATTATACCCTTCCCCCTGTTATTCATGTAATGTGTAATCATTATACCCCACCCCCTGTTATTCATGTAATGTGTAATCATTATACCCTACCCCCAGTTATTCATGTACCATGACTCTGACAAGGCAGCACTCTAAACTAAGGGCCGCGTCCCTGTCTGGGGCCTCCCTCAGTAATTACCCACTACCCTAGTGGGGGGTTGGGGCCTATCTGGGGTGTGGGTACCTATAGGGCCGCAGGAGCTGCACTCGCTCCCCGCACCCTTCCTTCCCTCACAGCTCCCCTGCTCCAACTAACTAACCTGAGTGACAGGGTCCCTCTCTCTAGAGCAGTCCCTGGCAACACTCTCTATCTTCGGGTGTCTAGCTACCTCAGGCCCTGGGGGTGCTGGCCTAGTACAGTGAGTCCTGGACTCCTGTACCCTACCTCCTTCCCTGGGCTGCTCCGGTCTCTGACTGCTTGCTAACGTGCTGTAAGCCCGCCAAATGTATCTCTTCTCTAGAGGCTTCCTAAGCCCTATTGGCTCCCTGGTGTCACGTGGGGCATACAGAGGCTCATGGGATCTGTAGTCCCAGCTCAGAGCCTTCCCTGAATGGCTAGGGATTCACTGGCTTTTCCTACCCTGCACTGCGATTGCGCAAGCTTCCTGACGCTGCCTGTACCTTCTCTCGGCTGTCCCTACGCTCGCGCAACTTTGCCCTGTCTCTGGGGCTCTCCCTGCGCATGCGCAACCACTGCGCATGCGCGAACTAAGGGATAATGGCGGCGCCCTTACCGCCCGGCTCCGGGAGCGCCGGGAGCCTTGAGACACGCGTGCGGCCTTGGCAACCGGTTGCACGCGTCCCCGGCAACCCCCGAGCCGGGACCTGACTGCCCTCTCACCTGCCATCGCCGGACGGAGCCGCCATTGGACGCGGCGGCCCCCGCGATCGACAGCCAGGTGAGGGGGGTGCTGAAGTGCTGGGGAGACCTGGCTACATCCTCCCCTGGTGAAAAACCCAATGTCCCCGCTTGGGGAACGACATCAATCGGCCTAAGTATACACAATAACCATTTGCATCGCATAAACGGTACACTTAGCAAGTTAACTTTACACCACAGGGTACAAGACAGATCACATATGATAACCGAGGCCAGCTGAGTAATGGCTGTTTGCTGAGACCTTTTGTGGGGTGCCCCTAACTGATCATGTGGGGGTACCTCACTTTTGCATCCGTGAGCCTCCCCTAGAAAAATTTCTTGAGGAGCACACTCTGGAGCGACAGTCACTGGTTCCTCGCTACTTCCTCCCCCTGGTGGAAGGAGTAGCACAATGTGCTTTAAGCAGGCCTTTACCCGGTCATCCGCGGCATGGATGCGGTAGACCAGGAGGCCAGGACCTTTCCCGCGGTCCACTACCTGGTAGATGGAGCGTTCCTCTTTGGGCTCCAAGGAGAAAATTTTCACTACACAGTCCTTGTCCCTACGGACCTGTGAGGCTTCCACTGGGAAGCGAAAACTGAACAACGTCTCTGTCATCAAAGTCGCTGGTTCACCCGGCAGGGGGTAAAGAGTTGATACCTTACCACTTCGGTGATCCCCGGTGGCCAACAGGTCCTCGGGGAGGCTGTCAGTTCCCACCTCGGCCGTATCGGGACCTGTCCACAACACTTCTGGGACAGTCCACTCACTGACTCGAAACTCGGGAGCGTTGGATCCCAGTCCTGGGACCATTTGGGTCGGAGCGTACGGGCTCACACTCCGCTCAGGAGCCATAACTCTGGCCTTCTTCACGGCCACCTCCATCGGAGCCTCTGGGGAGCAAGGGGGTTCCTTACCACTCGGCTGGCTTGCGATGGGTTTCTCTTCTTCTGGCACGATAGGCGGTGGGCACTGGTCCACTCGCACCACTGGACAGCTACCTTCTAAGGAGGACACCTCCACCAGGACGCGATGCAGAGGGGAGCCCTTCGCCCGGGCGACCAGACTTAAGGAGCCATCGTGCTCCGCGGTCACCTGGAAGCTCACCCCCAACACCCCTGGGGCAGTCAACTCACCCTGGTTGTCGGTAGGTACTGGTCCCCATTCTAGGACCGATGGTACCATCGGAATACGCCGGACAGGCCATTGTAGGGCACTCGGGCCCACAGCAGGCTCTGCATCCGCCGAGATGGTGCGTTCATTGGTGTCACTAAAGTGATCCGCCGGCAGGCGCATCACCACAAGTGCTGGGTCACTGGATTCACTAGAAGAAGGTGGGGGTATATACACCTTACCCTGTGATTCCTCTGTATCATCGCTGGGGTGGTTCGCCGGTAGGTGCATCACCACCGATGGGACTTCAACCTCGTCCCGCTCAGGAACCGGATCTGAAATGTTCACGAGGGCACACGGGCCCTCCAAAATGTCTATGAGAGGGGTAGATGGGTTAGCTATACTGACCGGCTCAGTATTAACGTCAACCCTGGCTTCCTCTGCGGGTTCATGAACTGTGCCCCGCAGTCGGTACACTGGGGCCCCCTTGTCAATTCACCGACGGGGCAATCGCAATTGCTCAGACAGCCGTGTAGGCATCTCTCCCCATCTACCACTGTCATCGTGAGCGCCAATGGTAATGTGGATACCTTGTCGATCCAGCCGCCAGTCACCTTCCAGTCGTCTACTACACACGGGCATACCACCATGGGCAACTCAAACTTTGGGACTCATATGACTCTATACATCCGAGGGTGTGTATCTTTGCATTCGGTGCTCGCTTTATGGGGAACAGAAGTTGGTAACTGCTGCTCACTCTGCTCCAAACTCCCCCTGGTGGAATCTGGAGGGGCACTTTCTACAAGGGAGTGGGTCTGGCTCTGCACTGACTCACACGCATTGCAGGGGCGGGGCTTAGGTTTTCCCGCCAGTCCCGGACAGGTTTCTGCAATACTTTCCTTCTGTGCCTCTCGCGCGGCACCACGTGCCTTCTGCCAACTTGGCATGGCGCTGGGTCAGCATAGACTAAAGGGCAGCCCTCAGGAGGGCAGCCAGGTATAAACACTGTGGATGGTGCCTCTGCCAGGCATATATCTTCATCGAATGACACTATAATAAGCAGCGCTCCCCACGTGGACGGGGAGCCTAGACCTATATCCATCGTAAAGGCGTTATGCCACCCGGGGATTTTATACATATGCTCATAGAGCTCCCGCAGTGGAACAGTGCAGGGAAAACCTTCTACAGCCACCACACGGCGGGGATTTTGGTCCCTCCTCAAGGCCCAGGCGAGGACCTCGTGTCCGGATATTACAGGCATGGTGAAAAATAGGAATTGGACAATTTGAAAAAAAACACAGGGCACCCCAGGTCTAATCTCAGCAGCGCCCCCAAATGTAACGGGTTTTCCCCCCCCCAATCGCAGATTATACTGTGTGGGTGCAGGAAACATATATTGTTACTCGGTGTGGTGCATAACCTGTTGGCTCACAGTAGGGCTGAGCTTCCACCACGGGGAACCTGGGGCAATTATACTAGGGGTACGTACTTATAACGATGCAGCGCCTCCACCTGCGATGGCTCCCGCCAGAGGGGGAGTGGTTCCTCGCAGGACAATCAATAATCACATAGACAATGATTATATTAACTAATACCTTTACTAACATGCATAGAGAATATCATCACATCAATCATAACCTGTGTCCCTCTCACGAGGAGACACTAACTGTGACGTCTCGCAGGACGCTTCCCCAACACCAAGTGAGCCCACCCAGTGTCCAAAGAAACCCCACCCAATGTCCGCACTCTTGCAGAGAGTCAATGGGTGACTGCGCAGTCACTAGTTAAGCTAAGGGCCCGGTGGTGCACTTATGTATCAGGTACCTGCCGAGCACTCCAGTACTCGGATCAGCAACTGGCTTCGCAAAGGGTCAGACGTGTGATGACTCCGTCGGATCCACCAACCGAACTCCTGGCACGCGTGGACCGTCAGGGCGGTCCCACTCCGGAATAGTCTCTGCGGACCCCAACGTGGGTCCGAACCGCTTCAACAGGAACAGCAGCAGCCGCTGTGTCCCTATCTATTCTAATGGCACGTGCTACACTATAGGCCGTCCCTATAGTACAGCAACCTGTAGTGGCTTGGGGAAGTCCTATGGGCCTACAGGGGTTAAGGACCTGTCCCACTCCCCTAACTACCCAAGTCCCTTCAGCCTCACTAAATGCTGACAGCCAACGTGCTGCGCAACAAGGTGCCTGCCTGTCAGACCTGACAGCACTGCCCGCTGTGACTCTGACAAGGCAGCACTCTAACCTAAGGGCAGCGTCCCTATCTGGGGCCTCCCTCAGTAATTACCCACTACCCTAGTGGGGGGTTGGGGCCTATCTGGGGTGTGGGTACCTATAGGGCCGCAGGAGCTGCACTCGCTCCCCGCATCCTTCCTTCCCTCACAGCTCCCCTGCTCCAACTGACTAACCTGAGTGACAGGGTCCCTCTCTCTAGAGCAGTCCCTGGCAACACTCTCTATCTTCGGGTGTCTAGCTACCTCAGACTCTGGGGGTGCTGGCCTAGTACAGTGAGTCCTGGACTCCTGTACCCTACCTCCTTCCCTGGGCTGCTCCGGTCTCTGACTGCTTGCTAACGTGCTGTAAGCCTGCCAAATGTATCTCTTCTCTAGAGGCTTCCTAAGCCCTATTGGCTCCCTGGTGTCACGTGGGGCATACAGAGGCTCATGGGATCTGTAGTCCCAGCTCAGAGCCTTCCCTGAATGGCTAGGGGTTTGCGGGCTTTTCCAACCCTGCACTGCGCTTGCGCAAGCTTCCTGACGCAAATAGCGGCGCCCTTACCGCCCGGCTCTGGGAGCGCCGGGAGCCTTGAGACGCGCGTGCGGCCTTGGCAACCGGCCGCACGCGTCCCCGGCAACCCCCGAGCCGGGACCTGACCGCCCTCTCCCCTGCCATCGCCGGACGGAGCCGCCATTGGACGCGGCGGCCCCCGCGATCGACAGCCAGGTGAGGGGGGTGCTGAAGTGCTGTTGAGACCTGGCTACACATGTAATGTGTAATCATTATACCCTACCCCCCCGTTATTCATGTACTGTGTAATCATTATACCCTACCCCCAGTTATTCATGTACTGTGTAATCATTATACCCTACCCCCAGTTATTCATGTGCTGTATAATCATTATACCCAACCCCCTGTTATTAATGTACTGTGTAATCATTATACCCTACCCCCTGTTATTCATGTGCTGTATAATCATTATACCCTACCCCCAGTTATTCATGTACTGTGTAATCATTATACCCTACCCCCAGTTATTCATGTGCTGTATAATCATTATACCCTACCCCCAGTTATTCATGTACTGTGTAATCATTATACCCTACCCCCAGTTATTCATGTGCTGTATAATCATTATACCCAACCCCCTGTTATTAATGTACTGTGTAATCATTATATCTTACCCCCTGTTATTCATGTACTGTGTAATCATTATACCTTACCCCCTGTTATTCATGTACTGTGTAATCATTATACCCTACCCCCTGTTATTCATGTACTGTGTAATCATTATACCCTACCCCCTGTTATTAATGTACTGTGTAATCATTATATCTTACCCCCTGTTATTCATGTACTGTGTAATCATTATACCTTACCCCCTGTTATTCATGTACTGTGTAATCATTATACCCTACCCCCTGTTATTCGTGTACTGTGTAATCATTATACCCTACCCAGTTATTAATGTACTGTGTAATCATTATATCCTACCCCCTGTTATTCATGTACTGTGTAATCATTATACCCTACCCCCTGTTATTAATGTACTGTGTAATCATTATACCCCACCCCCTGTTATTAATGTACTGTGTAATCATTATACCCTACCCCCAGTTATTCATGTACTGTGTAATCATTATACCCACCCCCTGTTATTCATGTACCGTGTAATCATTATACCCTACCCCCTGTTATTCATGTACTGTGTAATCATTATACCCTACCCCCTGTTATTAATGTACTGTGTAATCATTATACCCCACCCCCTGTTATTAATGTACTGTGTAATCATTATATCCTACCCCCAGTTATTCATGTACTGTGTAATCATTATACCCTACCCCCTGTTATTAATGTACTGTGTAATCATTAAATCCTACCCCCTGTTATTCATGTACTGTGTAATCATTATACCCTACTACCTGTTATTCATGTACAGTGTAATCATTATACCCTACCCCATGTTATTCATGTACTGTGTAATCATTATACCCTACCCCCTGTTATTCATGTACTGTATAATCATTATACCCTACCCCCTGTTATTCATGTACTGTGTAATCATTATACCCTACCCCGTTATTCATGTACTGTATAATCATTATACCCTACCATCTGTTATTCATGTACTGTATAATCATTATACCCTACCCCCTTTTATTCATGTACTGTATAATCATTATACCCTTCCCCCTGTTATTCATGTACTGTGTAATCATTATACCCTACCCCCTGTTATTCAAGTACTGTGTAATCATTATACCCTACCCTCTGTTATTCATGTACCGTGTAATCATTATACCCTAACCCCTGTTATTCATGTACTATGTAATCATTATACCCTACCCCCTGTTATTCATGTACTATGTAATCATTATACCCTACCCCCTGTTATAAATGTACTATGTAATCATTATACCCTACCCCCAGTTATTCATGTACTATGTAATCATTATACCCTACCCCCTGTTATAAATGTACTATGTAATCATTATACCCTACCCCCTGTTACCCATGTTCTGTGTAATCATTGTACCTTATCCCCTGTTATTCATGTACTGTGTAATCATTATACCCTACCCCCCCTTATTCATGTACTATGTAATCATTATACCCTACCCCCTGTTATAAATGTACTATGTAATCATTATAACCTACCCCCCGTTATTCATGTACTATGTAATCATTATACCCTACCCCCTGTTATAAATGTACTATGTAATCATTATACCCTACCCTGTTATTCATGTACTTTGTAACCATTATACCCTACCCCCTATTATTCATGTACTGTGTAATCATTATACCCTACCCCCTGTTATTCATGTACTCTGTAATCATTATACCGTACCCCCTGTTACCCATGTACTGTGTAACCATTATACCCTACCCCCTGTTATTCATGTACTCTGTAATCATTATACCGTACCCCCTGTTACCCATGTACTGTGTAACCATTATACCCTACCCCCTGTTATTCACGCTTTGACAATACTGAAATGTTTTTCTGTCATGCCAATAAAGCTGATTTGATTTGTATTCCTGAGCTGGACGTTTCACTCTTCACCATGACGATGCCATAGTAATTAAGTGAATGAAGAATATCTTGCAATACAGTTGTGAAATGATTTAGTCATGAGGCATCCTACAGAACGTTTGCCTAATGCTGGCAACTTTACAGGTGTCACAGAGGTCACCAGTCAAGCAGCAGACAGGGCGGGGGACATCAAAGACTAAGCATTACGCAGATCCTATCATCATGTGTACTGCAGTCAATAAAAGCAATGCATAAACACAGCACACCTAGACTTGTAATTCTCACTAATGAACCGTCCTCGCTACAGTACACGATAACATGACACAACAGACAAGTATTTCGGTTCTTGCCTCTACCTTCGTGTGAGTGTCATTCTTCCCTCCTCGAACGAGACACCACAGTGCCGCCACTATGTTAATTACAATATGAATCACTCCATTCATTTTCTTGCTGGTGTTTAGAGAAACTCAGATCAAGCTCTATAAATCACCATATCACACGCTCTTAATGCTGGCTCTGCCCGACCACAATCCGTAGCCTGCCATGTAAATGTGATTCTTCATGGCTTGGGAGGAGAGACAAGATAGATTTTCCATAGCGCCTGCAGCCAGACAGACTTCCTGCACCTCTTCCGATTTTTTATTTTTTTTTAGTCTGTGGCACTTGGAAGCTATTAAAACATATTTAAATATATGTATTGTTCTTGTGCGTCTATGCCGTGTGTTTACTAAATTAAACATGCGACAGAGAAGCCCAATGCTACATTCAACATGACAAAAATACAGTCAAATACTTATATATTCGCTTGAAAAAGGGTCATTTAGTTTAACCCTTTGGCCAAAGCGTTGTAAGCTTGCGAGCCACGTCATGGCAGACACCCGTTCGCAAGGCCTAACACTGCCAGATAAAATACTAATATATATCTCTATTAGGATTAAAATTCTCATTTACCTCTATTAGGAGGGAGAAAGACCACATTGGATCTATATCCAGTAGAATGAAAGGACCCACTAACTTGGGACGTGGGGAGGGGCGGGCTTAAAACCTGGGAAGGAGGAGCTTTGTTAACCTAAATTAAACATGACCTGGTTACAGCTCCTTATATTCGGCTCTGCTGCTCTTTTCTTGTAAACATTTTTATAGGCTCAGAATAGACGACAACCTTTGCTGTGTAGTCAGTCCATTTTATTATCGCTATCGTCATTTTTTTTTTTTTTAAATATCTTTCCTTTATTGGTGTCATACAGCGGGTAGGCACATGTAACAGAAACTGGTTAGCAAGCCAACTTGTATATACGGCGCAGTACATGTACATTACATGGGGGAGGTAAGCGACACACAATAATCCCTTTTCCTTTTTTCAGAGATGAAAAGAAGAGGGGGAGACAAAGGAAGGGTGGATAGTTGGGAACGACTTTGGGAAGAGAGAGGGGGAGGACGGGGGGGGGTATGGGGGGGGGTGGGAAGGATTTTGAGGTTCGTTGGTCGGGGGGGGGGGGGATGGGTGTTGCTGTAAGGTTTATGTGGGGGTTGGCAGTCCTGGCCAAGGTTCCCAGACTGAATAAAATTGTGGGGTTTTTTGTTTCAACATTGCCGTCAGTTTTTCCATAGTCATAATTCCGTCTATCCTGGAGATCACTGTCCTTCTGGAGGGGGCTTTAATTTTCTTCCACGCCGCCGCAACACAGCATCTCGCAGCCGTCAATATTGCCGCTGTGAGTCTGGCAGCAGGGGCAGGGAGGTTGTCGATTGGTTTTCCCAGCACGTAGGTCAGCGGGTCCAGGGGTATTTCTATATCCAGGGTCTCGGTCAGGAGGCCCTGGATCCGGGACCAGAATCTTTGGATCTCCGGGCATGTCCACCAAATATGGGACATGTCCCCCCTTTGACCACAACCTCTCCAGCATTCATCTGAAGTGCCTGGGTAGATTTGGCTCAGTCTACTCGGGGTCAGGTACCAGTGAAATAATATTTTATAGATGTTTTCTTTTGTGACGGAACAAATTGATGTTTTGGTGGCTGCCTCCCAGATATCCTCCCAGTCCTCAAGGTCCAAGTTGGTATTTAGAGCTTCGTTCCATTTCTGCATATACAGGTGATTGGGGGGGGGGCTGGGATGCCTCGAGCGTTTTATATATCTCTGATATGAGGCCCTTTTGGTATTCGCCTTTGAGGCAGAGGGTCTCGAATCTGGAGCGCGGCGGGAACTTTAGGGTAGGGGACTGGGTTCTAAGGAAGTGTCGAAACTGTAGGTATTGGAATGTGGGTAAATCGGGGGACGAAAATTTAGCTCTTAGTTCCAGGAGGGGCATGGCCTCGTCTTTTTCCAGCAAATCCGCAACCACTCTGATGTTTAAGCCTTGAAATTGGCTGAATTGGGTTCGGGCACACCCGGGTGGGAAGTCCGGGTTTCCGAATAAGGGGGTCAATTGAGAGGGGGTTGAAGCTAGGCCGTATTTCCCTTTGGTTTTTAACCATGTCGACCACGTGCATCTCATAGCCCCGAGGCCAAGTCTCAACGATTTCTTGTTTTTGTGGGATGGGGACCACAATAGAGTTGGGAGGGTGTTCGGGGACGCGTGGTGTGTCTCTATCTCCAGCCAACAATTGGAGGCGGGGGGGCTGTTCCATACTACCGTCTGCCTCAATTGGGCTGATTGGTAGTATCGGAGTATGTCCGGTGCCCCCAAGCCCCCTCTCGTCCTCGAGGCCAAGAGTACTGACCGTGGGGCCCTGGCTCTCCGTTGTTGCCAAATAAACCTTAGGATATGGGCCTGGATATTTCTCAGTTCTGCTAATGGTACAGGGACGGGGAGGGTCTGAAAGAAATAGAGTAAACGGGGTAGGATATTCATTTTGGTGGATACTATTCTTCCGAACCAGGAGATCTGGTGGGTTAGCCAGGTCTCTAGATCTTTTAAGATTTGGCGGAAGAGGGGGGGGTAGTTAATTTGGTATAATGAGTTATATGAGCTCGCTATTTTAATTCCAAGGTACTTGATATGGGAACTATTCCATTTGTATTTAAATTTCTTTTGTAGGGCTGACCAAACGGGGTTCGGTAGGGAGATGCTGAGCGCCTCCGACTTGTCAGTATTGACTTTATAGTCTGACAGTTGGCCAAATTCGTTGAGGAGTTTTTCTAGGTTAGGGAGGGAGGTGAGGGGGTCTAACATGGTGAGGATTATGTCATCGGCGAACAGGGATATTTTGTATTCCCTGTCTCCGATGCTATCGTCATTTTAAACATCTACAACTGAGATGGCAACATATTCCGTGGCGCAGTACAAAGTACTCTAACACACATAAGCTAACATGTACTAATAGAACAGCCAGCGCACGAGTGTAAGAAGAAGTCTACATTTATTTTGCATTATAACCAAATGAGGTTCTTAGTCCAACATGTGCGAGGTCGGAAGCTCTACCTCTCTTTCTGTGCACACAGCAGGGTGAAAATCCTCTATGTTAGACGTCTTTTTTAACCGAAAGCAGAATAGCATATAGAGCCTCTTGACATGTGTGTGTGTATATATATATATATATACAGTATGTATATATATATATATTTACACACATGTAGAGGTATCAGTACCGTGTTAGCCGAGCTTCAATAAACAAAAAATAAATAGACGATACCGTTCTGTGGCTTGCTTCATTCATTGTAACATCGCCGGAAGAAGAGATCAGTGTATCTCGAAAGGTCGCACAAATAAAAGCATTTCGTTAGCCACAGAACGGTATCGTCTATTTATTTTTTGATTATATATATATATATCCCCCTTTGAAAAAGTCGCCGTTGCGACGAAACGCGTCAGGGACGTCACTACGTCATTACGTCACGACACTGCGTCTATACGGAAGTGCGCGATCTGGTTGGGTCGCGCTGGATGTTTACACAGACCTTCTGTTCCTCTGCACCGAGTGAGACACCTAGCCGAGCAGCAGGAAATCCACGGAGAGGCTACACCAGGTTGTTTGCGATTCTGACGGACTGCAAGCATAGAGCATCATCTTTCCGGTGGACACTATCCAAGGACTGCGGTGACCTTTCAGCTTGGCGGTGATATTTATTCACAATCGTGCTTTTATATTTGTTATCTTGTGAGTGCGATTCTTATCCCTCTCCCATCCCCCCCAATAAATTGTTACCTTTTTACGCTATGGGGCGTGCGCTCTCTCCTCTTTTCTTTTCTACAGGTTCCACTGGATGTGGTTCATCCGTTTGAGAGCAGCCTGAAGTTCCCCCCTTATTGGATTTTATTCTATATATCCTTTGGACTCTTTATTGGGACTGGTTTTACTTATCTTATTTTTATTGTTATTTTTCATATGTTATATTAATGTGTTTTATATTTTTCCTTCATTGGTTGTTTGAATGAGCCATTTTGTGATCACAAGTTATACATCTGCACATTAGTTATATATTTGCACATCTATATATATTTTTATGATTATCACTTTATATTTACAAATTATATTATACACATGTTTCACTTGTTCACATTATAGTACACTATCACTTTTTATTGGCGCTACTTTCTTGTTTGTTTTAAATATATATATATATTATTTTATTAATGCCAACAATGTACGGAGCGCGTTGCAACATTACACTACAGGGTACATACATTACAAGCAATGGGGATTGTATCTGACAACATAAGGCAAAGGGAGACCCTCCCCCAAAGAACTTAGTCTAAATGGTCTGTTGGGAGGCTTACAGACACAGGAGGAGTACAAGTGCAGTCAGAGGAGGTCAAGTGCACATTATTCAGTTTTTGGGGCAGAACGTGATTTGGTTGTCTCTTCTTTTAGAGCAAGAACGTTAATGTGCACTGGGTAGATATCACAGGTGAACAGCTGTACTAGATACTTTATATCCGGTTTTTAAGCACCATCCCATGGTCTTATTGTTGATAGAAATTGTATTTTTTACATTCATCTGAACCAAGGGATAAGAATTCTTATCCAGAAGAAAGAAGATGGCCGCCGGGTCGGCCTGACTCCAGTGGTGAATAGGAAGCAGTGACATCAGCCATGTTTATTGTTACTTTTTTTTTTAACCAGAATTCAGCATCACATTTAAATGTTTTATTTTGGTAACTGGTGGGTCCCAGGAGACCCTGGTTCAGATAAAAGGTAAAAATGTAGACCCATCTCTGGGGGATAATGCTGCTTTAACACTGTAACGCTTTAACATTGATTATCTTGTAATCAATTTACAGAATTTCAGAACCGTATCTGGCCCCCATAGTCTGGGAAACTACCCATAGTCTGGTGATGGTAGTACCCATAGTCTGAGGGTGGGAGACGGCCCATAGTCTGGTGATGGTAGTACCCATAGTCTGGGGGTGGGAGACGGCCCATAGTCTGGTGATGGTAGTATCCATAGTCTGGGAAACTGCCCATAGTCTGGTGATGGTAGTACCCATAGACTGAGGGTGGGAGACTACCGATAGTCTGGTGATGGTAGTACCCATAGACTGAGGGTGGGAGACTGCCCATAGTCTGGTGATGGTAGTACCCATAGTCTAAGGGTGGGAGACTACCGATAGTCTGGTGATGGTAGTACCCATAGTCTGGGGGTGGGAGACTGCCCATAGTCTGGGGGTGGGAGACTACCGATAGTCTGGGGGTGGGAGACTGCCCATAGTCTGGGGGTGGGAGACTACCGATAGTCTGGGGGTGGGAGACTGCCCATAGTCTGGGGGTGGGAGACTGCCCATAGTCTGGTGATGGTAGTACCCATAGTCTGGGGGTGGGAGACTACCGATAGTCTGGTGATGGTAGTACCCATAGTCTGGGGGTGGGAGACTGCCCATAGTCTGGTGATGGTAGTACCCATAGTCTGGGGGTTGGGAGACTGCCCATAGTCTGGTGATGGTAGTACCCATAGTCTAAGGGTGGGAGACTACCGATAGTCTGGTGATGGTAGTACCCATAGTCTGGGGGTGGGAGACTGCCCATAGTCTGGTGATGGTAGTACCCATAGTCTGGGGGTGGGAGACTGCCCATAGTCTGGGGGTGGGAGACTACCGATAGTCTGGTGATGGTAGTACCCATAGTCTGAGGGTGGGAGACTGCCCATAGTCTGGTGATGGTAGTACCCATAGTCTGGGGGTGGGAGACTGCCCATAGTCTGGTGATGGTAGTACCCATTGTCTGGGGGTGGGAGACTACCGATAGTCTGGTGATGGTAGTACCCATAGTCTAAGGGTGGGAGACTGCCCCATAGTCTGGTGATGGTAGTACCCATAGTCTGGGGGTGGGAGACTACCGATAGTCTGGTGATGGTAGTACCCATAGTCTGGGGGTGGGAGACTGCCCATAGTCTGGTGATGGTAGTACCCATAGTCTGGGGGTGGGAGACTACCGATAGTCTGGTGATGGTAGTACCCATAGTCTGGGGGTGGGAGACTGCCCATAGTCTGGTGATGGTAGTACCCATAGTCTGGGGGTGGGAGACTGCCCATAGTCTGGTGATGGTAGTACCCATTGTCTGGGGGTGGGAGACTACCGATAGTCTGGTGATGGTAGTACCCATAGTCTGGGGGTGGGAGACTACCAATAGTCTTGTGATGGTAGTACCCATTGTCTGGGGGTGGGAGACTGCCCATAGTCTGGTGATGGTAGTACCCATAGTCTGGGGGTGGGAGACTACCGATAGTCTGGTGATGGTAGTACCCATAGTCTGGGGGTGGGAGACTACCCATAGTCTGGTGATGGTAGTACCCATAGTCTGGGGGTGGGAGACTACCGATAGTCTGGTGATGGTAGTACCCATAGTCTGGGGGTGGGAGACTGCCCATAGTCTGGTGATGGTAGTACCCATTGTCTGGGGGTGGGAGACTACCGATAGTCTGGTGATGGTAGTACCCATAGTCTGGGGGTGGGAGACTACCGATAGTCTGGTGATGGTAGTACCCATTGTCTGGGGGTGGGAGACTGCCCATAGTCTGGTGATGGTAGTACCCATAGCCTGGGGGTGGGAGACTGCCCATAGTCTGGGAATGGGAGGCTGCCCATAGTCCGGGAGTGGGAAACTGCCCATAGTCCGGAAGTGGGAAACTGACCATAGTCTGGAGGTGGGAGGCTGCCCATAGTTTGGGTGTGGGAGGCTGCCCATAGTCTGGGCATGGGAGGCTGCTAATAGCCTGGGTGTGGGAGACTGCCCATAGCCTGGGCATGACGGAGTGCCCATAATTTGGGGGTGGGAGACTGCCCCATGTATCCACTACTTTCAGTTCAGACGTACATCCTCACATTTTAGTTTCCAATTCCCAGGTTTCTCTTTCCACACAAAATGTAACCCTGGCTGACATGCCTTGGCACTCTGATTGTATTGTCTGCCAAGCTGATGTACGTCACCACTTATCACTCACCAGCATTACCTACATGCAGCCCTATCATCCTTAACACACTATCTTTCATTACAACGGATTGCACCGTGTACATATACATATATATATTCATTTTTACGCTCATATATTGCCAACTGTGTAACTCTACTGTGCAAAGCTTACAATCGAAGGGGACAGTAGCAATCAAATCAAATATACCATTTCAAAGGACACCCCTTCATCTAGATCTACATTTATGTCCTGTTTTAAAATACTCATCATCTCATTGAAATTAATCTTGATGTAAAAGTTCCTTACAGATGCAAGAATCAAATGAAACATTAAAACGCGTGATACACCAACACCCAGTAGAAGGCTCTCGTCGAAACGCGTAGGAGTGGGAGCGCGGTGTTGGGGACCCTTCCTCTACCTCTCTGTGCCGGGACTCAGCTGGAGGCTTTTCACCCCTTACTTTGTGGTGATGTATTCGGGACTGTAATTAACCTTATGGATCTTGCTACTACACTCTCTTGTGTCTGGACGCTTTGATTCAGCAGTAACAATGGGCCTTTGTATGTTGCACCTCATCAACTTGCTATTTTCTTATGCATTGCTCTGACTGTAGTGTATTCTTGCCTGTGCTATACCACTGTGTAGCTTAGGCATGTATGTGCATCCGGTGCATGTTTGGCCCACTTACCTGTTTGCTTCATTCACTTTTGCCAGCTTTTTTTCTTCATGAGCTGGCTTCTGTGTCATTTATTTTGACTGCTCATTGCTATAGTTCCAGACCCTGCATTTTCTTCTTCCATTTGGGGTTTTTCTATCCCGTGCCTCCATCCTTGCTGTGCGTGTCCCTCGTTAGGTAGTGGTTTTGGCCCCTTCCCCCATTTTATCTTTTTCTCCCCTGTTTTTACTTTGTAATAAAATCGTTTATTTTCTTGATACACTCGAGTGCTCCTTTAAGGTTTCTTTTTTGTATAGTATATATATATACAGTATATATATATATACAGTATATATTGTAACCGTGCACAGGAAGACAGAGCTTTAAATCCATCATTCTTTGCTGCCTCCTTTGCAATAAACTCGAGGCAAGCTGCAGTTGTTTCTTTTTCTAAGACAAAGGAATCATTATCTATTGAATGAGTGAACATGTAAACGCTCATCTCAAGGTTTGGGCGTTTGAGTGAGGAAAATCCTCTCTAATTACAAGTTCTATTTTTTTTTTCTTTTTCCTTTTGTTTCTTTGTTTTCTTAATTAATCTCATGATTAAAGCAGCCGTTTGCCCTGCTCGTTTTTTTTTTTGTAACCCACACTTGTTTTTTAACCGAGATGGGAATCAGGAGGTGTCTGGAAACGCACTACTTTCAGCTCTCAGGGTCCCCTGGTTTCCGAGCTACTTGTTGGTGAAGGTAGCACGTTCCTGTCTCGTCCAGGGGAAACAAAATGGCAGCTACAAACGTTCCCATTACGCAGGCCAATCAGAACCCACAACATCATCCACTGCGGCTTCCTATTGGCACAGGCGGTGATGGAGATTTAAATAACAGGAAGTACCCGTGATACTTTTATCGGTATCTCATGAACTAGGTGGTCCCAGGAACTGAGTTTAGCGGCGTTCAGCTCCGGCGACCCCTTGCTTCCCATTCTAATAGAGAAATGGGGGGGGGAGCCCAGTGGAAAGCTGCTGCTTTAACATACATGATGTCATATCTTTTTTTATCGTGATGGTACAATACTGATGTTGGCAAAAGGATTTTGCCTAACATTTTGTTTAAAAAAAAAGGGAAAATAATCACTTTTAAACTGTGGCTTAACAATGTAAAAACCTAGACGGTCCTTGAAAGGGTTGTGGGCTCTGTACTTTCTTAATCCAGACTTGGTTATGTAACAGAGTTTCCCCCACCCTGTGGGAGACTCTGCCATTACTGGTCGTGTAGTGCATGATACCTGCTGGTAACAGGAGGGCTGAGCTGTCTGCCAATGGTAGTGGGGACACAGGACTAGGCTTCTGGGGTTCATACCCTACATATCTTTAGCAGTGCAGGGCCTCCATCTGCCATAGGTTCCAGGGAGCTGAAGATGATCTCCCACAGTAGAACCGATAACCTCTCTCCACCCCCCCCCCCCCCGTAAGATCACACACCGGGCCGGAGGTATAACAACAGGAACAGTTTATTGTCTGTACACCAACAGCAGTACACGGCAATCTTCTGCCAAATGCAGTTCCACTCTCAGCTACCTACTGAAGGATGGTTCCTAGACCTTCACTACAGGCCAAAGGCACCCGCAGCAGTCCCAGCTCTTCCCTGCCCCTCTAGCAGAGGCAGAGGTATGGTCCACATTCACTCTCCCCCGGAGGGAAGAGGACAAGAGAAGGCCCAATAGTCAGGCTCTTTACTGTGTGACCTGCCTCTCTCAAGGGGGTAGAGGCACTGCTAAATTTGGGACGGCACCGCCCTTAAGTACAGCCAGGAAGAGGGCATCAGGTCTGTCCCATGATTGGACATGCTCAGGCCTGATGTCACTGCCTCCCCCTGTCACTCCAGTGCAGCACCAGTGAGTGGGGAAAACCCATATTGACTAATGGCATTCCTGCTTTACCAGGGCTTACTGCCAGGAGTAGGGCAGGTTAGTAGCCATAAGTGGCATGGCTACAGTTGTACAATATAAAGTTCATACGCAAACAGAAGCTGTACTTGCAGATACCAGCCACAAGCGGCTTTACTTTTAACGTCACAATAAACCTGTTATCCTGACTCAATGCTAGTTACATGAAATGACTTTATTTCATTCATACTGGTAAAAGAAAACACCGTTCTCCAGCGCTCATCCTGATAACGGGTAACTGGTTTGTTGGATGCTTTCTTGGTGATAGTTTGGCAGTAACCTTCTCTTGCTCCCATCTTTGATGTGATGAGCAACACATTCCTCTCTCTTCCACCGGCAAAGTGTCCTCACTCCATTTCTTTTTTCAGCTCCTCCTGATTGGTCCTCTGATGGGAAGGAAGGGTGGTTACTGTGAGGGTGACATCAAAGGAGATGTCACCCAGAGTCACGGAGTTTAACAAAACAAACAAAAACTTTTTTAAGCAAGAAATGTTCACTTGATGGGTTCTTGCTAATTCCACGAGTGAGTTGTTGACATGTTTTTGTGAGCTACCTGGCTAGCTAGGTGGCTTCTCCAAAATTATTGGACATCATGGTGAAAGATGCTCGAGACACCCACACACCTCTCTCTGCTCCATGCTGTTTCCTCCTCGCCTGGTCCGCACTCTCAGGCTCCTGACACCTCCTCCTGATTGGCTGCATTACCCAGCAGCAGCCAATCAGGATGGAGGAAGCTGCCCAGCCCTTTAACAACAGCCCTGCTCAGGGAAATCCCGCGCCCCCCCCCCCCCCATGCCGGTCAGGTCGTTATGTCCAGAGAGGTAACACCTCACATAATACTGCACATACATGTCCAGTATTACCCCTAATCTTTTACTGGGCAGAGTGGCCAAATACAGGACAGTCCAGTTCAATACTGGACACCTGGCAACCCTAGGCCTGCCGCCATAGCCCATTTTAAGGCAAAACTTCAGTTTACTATCAGATCCAATAATGAAGCAAAACTCTGTCGTTGAACAAAATGTGGATCATTCTGCCACCTTCTTTGCCATTTTTATTCTGGTAACCAACTACCACCTTATCACAAGCTACCCGGTGGGTGGTTTTGCTGAGCTGTGGGAAAGAGTATAGCACCCAGAAATAATAATCATTTGTTATCTTGTGTACGCATACTGGCTTCTTTTTAAGATGGAAATATACAATGTACATACACGCAGCCACCTCCGGGGTGGATTCGTGGCTGTACATTTCTGGTGAAGTTATTGCATTCCTCTTTCCACAGGGGAGAGGATAGATTAGTACAGGGGGGGCTCAACTCCAGTCCTCAAGCCCCCTTTAAAAGGTCAGGTTTTCAGGATATCCCTGTTTTAGCACAGGTGGCTCAATCAGTCCCTGCTTCAGCACAGGTGTCTCATTCATTCACTGCTTCAGCACAGGTGGCTCTTCGACTGAGCCTCTGATTGAGCCACCTGTGCTGAAGCTGGAATATCCTGAAAACCTGAGTTGTTGGGGGGAGGGGGGGAGCTTGGGGACTGGAGATGAGCACCCCTGGATTACAACAATGTCATTATCATCACTCAGTTTCAGGTTTGCCCAATATGCCCCAAATCACGCACGCTGAGAGCAAACCCACAACCTTGTGTATTCATTCCAAACACGTTGAACCGCTACACCGCACCTCTCAGCAACTGCTCTCCTGGTTTTCCTGTTATGCTGAGCACTCTTTGGCCCCTTTTGGGTGAGGGATCACAGTTCCTCTACGTACTCAACAGGACGTGTTTGTCCTGTCACTGGAAAGGAAAGGTACAAGGGGCCAGAGGCACGATGCGGGGAGGGAGTGAGGCAGGCTCACAGGGAGCAAGACTTTCTTCAGTGGTCTGAACGGCGGCGTGAGAATTCCCTTACTTCAAGCTGCAGTCTCTAAGGCTGAGTCCCCAGTCTTCACTGTGGCACGTGCGCCCGGCGGGGGGGGGGGCGTCACGTGCGCAGCGCTACACCGCGATCTGCGGTCTGGGGGGAGAGGGAAGGTTTGCGACGAGAGGGGGCGTGGCTGTGGGTTTGCAGGGGCGTGGCCATGACGTCTCGCGGCTGGTTCGCCCTTAGTGGCCACGCCCCCGTCGCAGATGTCGAGGTCAAATTCTCCTGCCTCCCTGAAAACCTGGGGAAAGGTGCGCGACAAGGTAGGGACTGGGACCGGCCGGACTGGGGGGGGGGGGCGGGGCTTGATAGCACAGCGCACGCCGAGCCATGCGCTGTGGCGGTGACTGGGACCGCAGCCTAAGAGCAAAGTTATAGCATTAGGCCCAGATCTACTAAACTATGCTAAGCTGTGAATGGGAGTAAAGGCGTAGTACTAAAGCTTAGCACTCTTTTGTTGATCTGGGCCTACATCGGGAATGTGCTGCTGATTTTTCCCACGGGCTGAAGGAGTGGTTTAAGCCTTTGAAGTGGGTGAACATGGTTTGAATCTCACAATCAGCTCTCCTTAATTTCCAAGGCAAGTCCCTTTGTCTCCCTGTGCCTCAAATGCCAAAAAGTCGAGTGTTAGCTCCTGGGGTCGGGAACCCCATTGTGGCTGCAGAAAGACTGGCCTGGATTCATTATGACACTGATGAGCTGGGGTTAGTTGCCAGCAATGGGCATACACAGCAGTCATAGTCTGATGGTGCCATCTTTACTGCGTACCACCACTTTTCTATCTACAAACCCAGAGCACGGCTCCATTTTCAATTTTCTTTTCTTCTTTCCTCTTCGAATAATACAGAGTTTTTAATAATTGCAGCAAATCAATTCCATGCAACAATAATAAATAAAATATAATACAACCTATAGAATTGGGAAGCAATGGAGAAATGACATTAAACACGCACATTCCGGCCAGTACGCCATTCATCCCATTCCGAATGGAACGCCCCACGTAACGCAGCTGAGTACTGATCGATATCCTGTAGCGATGGGATTTCTTGAGATTCCCAAATACTAAGTGCGGCAAACACAAATAGCACGTGTGAGCACATTCACACGCCTCAGACAGGTCTGCCACCCTGCCTTTCCCCATCATCTCCTAGCATCCAGTGCTTCCACTGCAGCAAGGGATTCTGGGAAACGACATGCAAATGAGCACTCACAAATACTAAGTCGTATTCTTAAACTGCATACTAAGAATGTTCATCTATGTTCATATTTTGCAAGGTGATTCATTTGAATGGTTCCAGTGCTTGGTGCTTATCTCTTTGACGCACATAACTAAGGTATAATAGTAAACATTTATCAAATAAAGTCCAAAGAGTTTTGCCTTATTTCATTATACATTATACAAGTTATGGTGGGTAAAAAAAAAGTGACAAAAACCCTCCACTGTGCAGTGTACAGCAAATACAAGTTTTCTGTGCTGAAAAGCTGTGTAATGCAGCAGGCATAAGCTTATATGGGTCCATGTTGAAATGGAGACGAAGTAAAATATAACTGAGTGCAGGCACTAGGTGTGTTATAACCGAGTGCAGGTGCTAGGTGTGTTATAACTCAGTGCAGGCGCTAGGTGTGTTATAACTGAGTGCAGGCGCTAGGTGTGTTATAACTCAGTGCAGGTGCTAGGTGTGTTATAACCGAGTGCAGGTGCTAGGTGTGTTATAACCGAGTGCAGGTGCTAGGTGTGTTATAACTCAGTGCAGGCGCTAGGTGTGTTATAACTGAGTGCAGGTGCTAGGTGTGTTATAACCGAGTGCAGGTGCTAGGTGTGTTATAACTCAGTGCAGGCGCTAGGTGTGTTATAACTGAGTGCAGGCGCTAGGTGTTATAACTCAGTGCAGGCGCTAGGTGTGTTATAACTGAGTGCAGGCGCTAGGTGTGTTATAACTCAGTGCAGGTGCTAGGTGTGTTATAACCGAGTGCAGGTGCTAGGTGTGTTATAACTCAGTGCAGGCACTAGGGGTGTTATAACTGAGTGCAGGCGCTAGGTGTGTTATAACTCAGTGCAGGCGCTAGGTGTGTTATAACTGAGTGCAGGCGTTATGTGTGTTATAACTCAGTGCAGGCGCTATGTGGCGTTATAACTGAGTGCAGGCGCTAGGGGTGTTATAACTGAGTGCAGGTGCTAGGTGTGTTATAACTCAGTGCAGGCGCTAGGTGTGTTATAACTGAGTGCAGGAGCTAGGTGTGTTATAACTCAGTGCAGGCGCTAGGTGTGTTATAACTCAGTGCAGGCGCTAGGTGTGTTATAACTGAGTGCAGGCACTAGGTGTGTTATAACTCAGTGCAGGCACTAAGTGTGTTATAACTCAGTGTCGGTGCTAGGTGTGTTATAACTGAGTGCAGGCACTAGATGTGTTATAACTGAGTGCAGGCACTAGGTGTGTTATAACTCAGTGCAGGCGCTAGGTGTGTTATAACTGAGTGCAGGCACTAGGTGTGTTATAACTCAGTGCAGGCGCTAGGTGTGTTATAACTCAGTGCAGGCGCTAGGTGTGTTATAACTCAGTGTCGGTGCTAGGTGTGTTATAACCGAGTGCAGGTGCTAGGTGTGTTATAACCGAGTGCAGGTGCTAGGTGTGTTATAACTCAGTGCAGGCGCTAGGTGTGTTATAACTGAGTGCAGGTGCTAGGTGTGTTATAACCGAGTGCAGGTGCTAGGTGTGTTATAACTCAGTGCAGGCGCTAGGTGTGTTATAACTGAGTGCAGGCGCTAGGTGTTATAACTCAGTGCAGGCGCTAGGTGTGTTATAACTGAGTGCAGGCGCTAGGTGTGTTATAACTCAGTGCAGGTGCTAGGTGTGTTATAACCGAGTGCAGGTGCTAGGTGTGTTATAACTCAGTGCAGGCACTAGGGGTGTTATAACTGAGTGCAGGCGCTAGGTGTGTTATAACTCAGTGCAGGCGCTAGGTGTGTTATAACTGAGTGCAGGCGTTATGTGTGTTATAACTCAGTGCAGGCGCTATGTGGCGTTATAACTGAGTGCAGGCGCTAGGGGTGTTATAACTGAGTGCAGGTGCTAGGTGTGTTATAACTCAGTGCAGGCGCTAGGTGTGTTATAACTGAGTGCAGGAGCTAGGTGTGTTATAACTCAGTGCAGGCGCTAGGTGTGTTATAACTCAGTGCAGGCGCTAGGTGTGTTATAACTGAGTGCAGGCACTAGGTGTGTTATAACTCAGTGCAGGCACTAAGTGTGTTATAACTCAGTGTCGGTGCTAGGTGTGTTATAACTGAGTGCAGGCACTAGATGTGTTATAACTGAGTGCAGGCACTAGGTGTGTTATAACTCAGTGCAGGCGCTAGGTGTGTTATAACTGAGTGCAGGCACTAGGTGTGTTATAACTCAGTGCAGGCGCTAGGTGTGTTATAACTCAGTGCAGGCGCTAGGTGTGTTATAACTCAGTGCAGGCACTAGGTGTGTTATAACTCAGTGCAGGCGCTAGGTGTGTTATAACTGAGTGCAGGCACTAGGTGTGTTATAACTCAGTGCAGGCACTAGGTGTGTTATAACTCAGTGCAGGCACTAGGTGTGTTATAACTCAGTGCAGGCACTAGGTGTGTTATAACTCAGTGCAGGCGCTAGATGTGTTATAACTGAGTGTAGGCACTAGGTGTGTTATAACTCAGTGCAGGCACTAGGTGTGTTATAACTCAGTGCAGGCACTAGGTGTGTTATAACTCAGTGCAGGCACTAGGTGTGTTATAACTCAGTGCAGGCGCTAGATGTGTTATAACTCAGTGCAGGCACTAGGTGTGTTATAACTCAGTGCAGGCGCTAGATGTGTTATAACTGAGTGCAGGCACTAGGTGTGTTATAACTCAGTGCAGGCACTAGGTGTGTTATAACTCAGTGCAGGCACTAGGTGTGTTATAACTCAGTGCAGGCACTAGGTGTGCCTTCTAGACACTGATTCAGAATAATAGGTGTGAAGTCTGTAAATAATGGAACACCTTACTATTAAGATAAATACATTGTTATCAGGAAACACTGCAAATAATTCATACACAACATGTCAGGAATAGGTTTCAAGAACAAGAAACGTGGTACGTGGGCAGGTATGTTTTATCACCTATTTCAGGTTGGTTCAGCTTATCTGGCCTGTGTATATATTGCCCATTATATACTTATTTATAAAATATTTTACCAGGAAGTAATACAGTGAGAGTTATTTCTCGTTTCCAAGTATGTCCTGGGCACAGAGTTAAGACAAATAAATAATACCTGGTTACAAATACAGTTACATAAGTGAACAGGGTATACATTATATACATGACATATACATAGGCAGGACAGGGTTAACGCCAGCCTAGAGTAAGTGATGAGAAATGTGCGGTATTTCTGCCGGTAAGCCCATTCTGATAAATATTGTAACGTGTTGTATGGCCGATTTATACAAGATAAATGCGGTATTAGGCCTATTATTTGACGGTTCGGATATTTTTAATGGATCCCAAAAAAAATATTTTATTTTTAGCAGTGCAGCAATGACTATCTAGGACAATAGGTCGCGGGGAAACGGCCGAATCTTCTGCGCGATTCACCCTGATGCCGGAAACTGCCGCTGCTGGCTACTAAGGTAAGTGCCTAAACCTCCTACCCTACGTCCTTACCCTAAACACCCTACCCTAAGAACTTACCCTAAACCCCCTACCCTAAGTCCTTACCCTAAACCCCCTACCCTAATAATCTACCCTAAACCCCCTACCCTAAGTCCTTACCCTAAACCCCCTACCCTAAGTCCTTACCCTAAACACCCTACCCTAAGAAATTACCCTAAACCCCCTACCCTAAACCCCCTACCCTAAGTCCTTACCCTAAACACCCTACCCTAAGCACTTACCCTAAACCCCTACCCTAAGTCCTTACCCTAAGAACTTACCCTAAGCACTTACCCTAAACCCCTACCCTAAGCACTTACCCTAAACCCTTACCCTAAACCCCCTACCCTATGCCCTTACCATAAACCCCCTACCCTAAGTCCTTACCCTAAACACCCTACCCCAAGAACTTACCCTAAACCCCTACCCTAAACACTTACCCTAAACCCCTACCCTAAGCACTTACCCTAAACCCCTACCCTAAGCACTTACCCTAAACCCCTACCCTAAGTCCTTACCCTAAGAACTTACCCATAACCCCTACCCTAAGTCCTTACCCTAAACACCCTACCCTAAGAACTTACCATAAACCCCTACCCTAAGTCCTTACCCTAAACACCCTACCCTAAGAACTTACCCTAAACCCCTACCCTAAGTCCTTACCCTAAACACCCTACCCTAAGAACTTACCCTAAACCCCTACCCTAAGTCCTTACCCTAAACACCCTACCTTAAGCACTTACCCTAAACCCCTACCCTAAGCACTTACCCTAAACCCCTACCCTAAACCCTTACCCTAAACCCCCTACCCTAGGCCCTTACCCTAAACCCCCTACCCTATGCCCTTACCCTAAACCCCTACCCTAAGCACTTACCCTAAACCCCTACTCTAAGCACTTACCCTAAACCCCGTACCCTAAGCCCTTACCCTAACTGCCTAAGGCTAAGGCCCCGCTCCCTCAGTCAGCGCGCCCGCACTGCAGACAGGCGGCGCGCTGACAGGCAATTGACCGCGATATGCGGTCTGTAGGGAGCCGGGAGCGGGAGGGGGGTGTGCGTGGTAAAACTTTGCCAGGTCTGAGATCGTGGTGCCGTCCACCACCCCACCACCACCCCCACACACAACACATACACACACACACACACACACACACACACATACATATACACTTTTCCACCGCAGCTCCTTCCCTGCTCCCCTCCCAAGCCGCCTCCCATCCATAGCTCCTTCCCTCGCCTCATTGGCTGACTGCCGCACCATGTGACGCGTCAGAGCTGCAAATCACTAGGAGCTTGCAGCATCGGCCGGCTGATGCGTCACAGCACGCAGTCAGCCAAGTAGTAAGGAGCCAGCAGGGACCTCCACACTGGAGAAAAGGGGCTGGTGGTCCGCTGCCACGCGCGCCGCTGGACGCAGCAGGACCAAAGCCTTAGAGATGCAAGATGAAAATGAGACTATTTCTGCCCATTCTTTTCCTTGGTATATCCCACCTCCCATTGCATACAGTACGATATATTGCGTTGTGTGCTAAACAGAGTGCTAAGATTTAGTACACCTCTTAACTCATTAATTTTAATGGGGAGCGAGGTGTGCTAAAGCTGAGCACCCTTTAGTGAATCTGGGAGTAAAAAGTAAATAATCCTACTTATATTTTAACTATAGTCAATGGATCTAACCCCATATCATATTGGCCAACATTTGCAATCCTTTTCAAATAAAAATCAAGGCAGCTCCAATGACAAATAGAGAAAGTTGGGCAGTATGCGCCACAGGTCAATGACATCAAAAAATAACAGTACAAAATTGGCATACACTGGAACAGTAGGTAAACGAGGGCTCTACACCACTGTACTTTAAGCAAGTCATCAGGGCACATATAAAAGTATGAAGGGTGGAGGAGAGCCTGATGTTGCTGGAAAGGGAATTCTGAGGCTGCAGCGGGAAGGAGTAAGCACTTGAGGATCAGAGGAAGAGAGCGTGGGTAGATTGGAGAGGGTATGTGCAGGTGTATTTGGAGATGAGCTCTGAGATATGTTGAGGGTCAGGCCTGTGGCATCCGAAGACTAGAATCTGAATGAGATTGGTGGTCAGGAAGGGCTTGTGGTGTGTGTGAGAGATAAATGAGTATAGTGGCAGCATTTTGAAAGGACTGTGGAGAGTACAGACATGATAGAGGGGGACCAGCTAGTAGGAGATTACAATAGTTGATGTGAGACATTAAGAGGGAGTAGGAAACATTTCTCACGTGTGATGTACTGTAGACCAGTGTTTTTCTTTTTCTCTCCATTTTAAAGTTTTTATTTTATTTTCAAATAATTGTAGATACATACAGTTATTACATGAGGGATCCGTGGAACCCAAACTGATTTTAGATTTATACATCCGATTTTAATATAAAAAGAAAAGGAAAAGAGAAGAGGCTAGAAGAAAGAAACAGCAAAAGAGAAAATAAAGTGGGGGGGGGGGGGTATGGGTAGGAGGGGTGGTATGGGTAGGAGTGTGGGGGGGTATGGGTAGGAGGGTGGGGGGTATGGGTTGGAGGGTGGGGGTTAGGGTGAAGGGGGGGTGTGGGTACCAATCATCTTGTCCTGTTTGGTTTGGCTCCCTGGGCAGCGAGTCTGTCTCCTCCTTATTTCTGGGTCTAGCTCCTTTCCTCCCAGGCCCAACCCTAGGTCTCTAGCTACTCGAACTTCTACTTTTGTCTTCTACTAGGCTTCTAGTCTTGGGTCCCGTATTTTGTGGATTTTTTCAGTGGAGCGTTTAAGGAAGGCAGCGAGCCTCTCCATCAACATCACTTTGTTAATTCTATTTGTTACCATTGACCTGGATGGAGGCAATGGGTTTTTCCAAGTGTGTGCTATCGCACAATCTGGCTGCTGTCAGGATATGCGATATCAGGCGCTTTTTAGAGTGGCTTATTTCCTCCAATGGTTTGGCCAGCAGGTATACCAGGGGGCACGGGTGGATTTCTAAGGTGGTGGGGGGAGGTGTGGCTTGGTTCAATTTTATCACATTGCCTCATATAACATTTCATGTTACATTTGACATTGATATATAATAGCATAACATTCCTAGGTATCCTTCCAACCCGCAGCCCTGCCTTGTGGGCAGAGGTGTTTGTTGCAGGGGGGGGATGATGGGTGCCGGGGGAAGGGTGATGGGTGCTGGGGGGGGGTGATGATGGGTGGGTGGCAGGCACGGGGCTGGGGAATGGAGGGGTGGAGTGGAGTGCGGGGGTGGGTGTAGTGCAGGGGGGTCGAGTGGGGGGCGGTGGGGGAGGAGTGGAGTGCGGGGGGTGGTTTTTAACCTCAGAACTGCAAAACCATTTAGGAATGTAGTGTGAGTTTGTGGCACCCATTAAAAATGGATTGTAACTTTGGGAAACCCCATCCAACTTATCCTATGAGATACAAATACTATTACTGTGATAGAGCTCACAGTAATTGTACTGTATATTGCATTGTATATTGCATATAATATATAACATTACAGCATAACACACTTTTTTTTATTGTTACATTAAACAAATGGGGGGGGGGGGGGAATCAAACATTCCCCATTAGGTAACCTCCTATGGAAAAGGTAAAAAGTACTGTGACCAATCAGAATATGATATAATATTTTTTTATACTGTTTTCTTCATGTTGCATATATCAAACCAATTATATGTTTTGTTAGGGGATAAGCTTACTGACATGGTAACAAAACAGAGGAAAGATGGCTGTAGTAATGTACATGCTGCAGTGATCAGGGGGAATGAGAAAACGTACAACATGTTAGCACAGGTGGTAAGATCTAAATGGAACGGCCCAAATGAGCGAGACATTTCTAGTTGAGGACCAAAAATAATATTTGATCTGGATAACTAGCGCTGGGAAGGAGTGCGGCTGGCTTCCAAATGATTGAAACTTGACAGAGTCGCAGTTAACATTTTGTACATGCCCCAGAGCACATCACTTCACAACAACATTCTCCCAAACACGAAACCACTGGATCATGTCATGTTCAGGTAGCTTATCAAGATAGGAAACAGCACCAGATTTTGCCTTTGCACCTTAGACCGTTTCTACATAACCTTCAAAATGTGTGTGGGGTGGTGGGGGTTATGGGGAGGTATGCATGCACGGTATGTATATACAGTATGTATATATACGCTACGACATTACGTCATCACACAGCGCAGGGAACGGACCGATACTTGCGCCGGTGCTACAGAGGCTTGAGAAATACAGAGCCACACTTTTTTGGACTCTTGATGAACGTTTCACATCCGTTGGCCCTTAATATCGGCTGGGACGTGGGCCCATCCTGTTCTGAGACCGGATTCCATCAAGGACAGAAAGCAAGAACCGGATGGTGGTGATTATTATCACGCAATGCCTATATGATCTGTACCTTTGTGAGTGCATTTTAACCCCCTCCCTTTCCCCCTTCCCCTCATTAAAATACCATTTTACGCTATGGGGCGTGCACTCTCTTCTCTCTTTTTCTTTTAGATTTCCTGTGGACGTGGTTTGTCCATTTTTGAGAGCAGCCGGAGTTCCCCTGTACCAGTATCTACTTCTTATTGGACTACCATTTGAGGACTGGTTTTTTCCTTTTTCTTTAGTTTTTTTGTTTTTGTATTATCCAATGTTCTTATATGCATGAGCCTGTTTTTATCATATTGGTATTTACATTGTTTGTTGGAGTATAGTGTTTAGTTATTCATAATAATTTTTAAGGTGTTGTATGAGTTTGTATTATCCAATAATACAATATTAATAGGTTTATATTTATATCCAATTATTCATTATTTGATATACACTTTATACAATTATTACACCCCCTTTTTATTTATTTATTTATTTATTTTTGATATTAAGAATTTGGTTCAGAGGCGCAGCTTTATTCTTTTGTTTTGTTCATATATATATATATATATATATATATATATATATATATATATATATATATATTTGGCAAAAGCAAGAGGGCCAGGCCCTTGACACACACATCAAGCCCTAAAAACTGCGTAATGAGATACTTTTGAGAAAGTAACATGGAAATTGGATCTTTTCCACCTCCTCCCCGCAACTAGTATATCAAGAAGAATAGCATAATAAACTGGCCAGCACAGAGAGTTCAAGCCGTGTATTTGAAAACAAAAGACATTTCAGGCATTCTTGGTCTTAAGTGCAGATCAGGAATTCCAGGGGCACGGTTGGCTCAGAGATCATTGTTTGGGACAGCATGCTCTAAACCCACAGGGAAGGCTTTTAGAAAACTGATTTGGGGATATCTAACCGTTTGTGTGGCATGCAAAGGTAAAATGCATGTCTCAATTACACGTAGCATACAATATGAAGCCATTCTTCTGAGATGTATGCTCTTCCCAGGTTTGAACTTGTTGACTGGAGTGTTTATGGTGATGACATAATGACTGTCCAAGTCACAGATTAATGAGTCTTTTAGCACACAATAGACACGTCTGCACTGGATGTGTGATTCCCATTGCCTTTATGCAACCCCTTTGCATGCCCCTCTCGAAAAAGAAAGGGGTTACAATGTACGTTTCCATTAAGCACCGTATTATGCCACAGCAATACAGAGACAGCAGTCAGCCATGGGTAAGATTTACTCAACAAACAGAACCGAAACTCGTGCAAATTTAGACCCGAAAGCCTCATGGTAAAAAGCACAATGATAAATATTACTGGATATTACATACATCATAGATACAACAATATAATATAGGTAGACACAAACAGATGAACGGATGGACTATATATATATATATATATATATATATACCACGACGAGAGAGAGAGAGAGAGAGAGAGAGAGAGAGAGAGAGAGAGAGAGAGAGAGAGAGAGAGAGAGAGAGAGAGAGAGAGAGAGAGAGAGAGAGTGAGAGAGAGAGAGAGAGAGAGAGAGAGAGAGAGAGAGAGAGAGAACGCGAACGCGAACGCACTGGTGAGCTCTGCAACACAAAAAGGCCTGGATGTCCACGGAAGATAACAGTGGTGGATGATCGTAGGATCCTTTCCATGGTAAAGAAAAACCCCTTCACAACGTCCAGCCAAGTGAAGAACACTCTCCAGGAGGTAGGCATTATCCAAGTCTACCATAAAGAGAAGACTTCACGAGAGCAAATACAGAGGTTCACCATAAGGTACAAACCATTCATAAGCCTCAAGAATAGAAAGGCTAGATTAGACTTTGCCAAACAATATCTAAAAAAAAACAGCCCAGTTCAGGAACAGCATTCTTTGGACATATGAAACTAAGATCAACCTGTACCAGAATGATCGGAAGAAAAAAAGTATGGAGAAGGCTTGGAACGGCTCATGCTCCGAAGCATACCACATCATCTGTAAAACACGGTGGAGGCAGTGTGATGGCATGGTCATGCATGGCTTACAATGGTACTGGGTCACTAGTGTTTATTGATGATGTGATAGAAGACAGAAGCAGCCGGATGAATTCTGAAGTGTATAGGGATATATTGTCTGCTCAGATTCAGCCAAATTCAGCGAAGTTGATTGGATGGCGCTTCACTTTACAGATAGACAATGACCCAAAACATACTGCGAAAGCAACCCACAAGTTTTTATATATGGCTACTCTACCCAAATCACCTTTTTTCCTGCACAAGGTACTTTCAATGAGTTAGTATTAACGCCTTACTCAATTGAAATCAAATCTATATGCTTCCACCACCCAAGAATTATGGAAAAATATGTAAATTAATATATCTGCCAGGGTCTCAGGTCCCTCTTTATTATAGAAAAAACTATGCACTTAACACACAAAAATCTATTGTAGCAAAATATGTCCAATAATGTAAATACTCTCTTCCGAGTATGCAACAGTTCATTCAGGGCCCCTAAGCATTACTTATTAAAGAATTATTAAAGATATATAAAAATACAGTGCTTTAGATTACAGAAAAAGATCATTACAAGAACATACACTTACAGAACAGGTTCTTAAAACAGGATAAAACATAAAACAGAAATCTCTATACATTAGGTTACCATATGTCAGGATTTCCCCCAGAGGTCACTGGCATAGAAATATGAAAATTCACGTGTTTGGTCCAAAACACACCTCTGTTGAATTCTGATTTCATAACTACAGGACAAGCTCTATATACCTTTATTTTCCCATTGTAAATCCCATAATCCCACCCATGTCGTAAATCAGCTACTAGGTTAATGGGTTTTACGACAAAAAAAACTCCTTAAAAAATAATTTTAAGTCTTTCCCTCAATATATAAATGCACTCATAACTTCCTTTCTCTAATACTTACACACACGAGTCATTTAAATAGATTCAGACGATTATGAAGGACGTAACGTGACTAATTATGACCATCTTGCCCCTAAATTTGAGTGACAAATGGATGTCTGTCTTTGGCTACCTTCTATACCTCACATGTCTGGCCTCATTGCATGCGTCTCCTTGCAACGATTACACATATCTGAACGTTATACTTTAGAATCGAGGTTATCAACGGATAGTCTTATTTTTAAGAAAGTCCTCCAACGAAGGAGTGACCTGTGTGTCACCTCCCTCTGGGACTCACCAATAATCATTCAATAATGTTTTGTTTTCTTTGAGGCTGACAGAACAGTATCTGGCTATTGTTTATTGCCCTCTAAACGACACAAATGTCACTTTCAGTGATGACCCACCCAATTAAGTCCTCTTTGTAGGTCTGTACAGACCCAGGAAGAGTCTTGACCCATCATAAACCCAATATATTGTATTTTTTAAATCAAACTGTAGCTACATTAACCCCTGAGTCCCCAGATTGATTAAAATACATAATATTTCTTGATATTATCATGACAGGACTAACAATTGATACTATAAGACAGGCTTCCAAGAGTTCTCTCTCTTCCGCAGGTCAAGCAATTCTGATTTACAAAGATTAGACAAGTTAAACACACATTTTATAAGTTATGGTGAGTATAACAGTGCCAAAAACCCTCCACCGTAACATGTACAGCAAATAAAAATATCACTTGTGAGCACATTCACATGTCTTAGACAGGTGGATGTGCTCACAACTGACAGTTCTATTTGATGCGTTAAACACAGATGTAAAAATAAAAAAAACAAGATAACATAAGACAGGAGATGTGGAGAATTCATAGTAAAGGGAATAGTAAATAAACAAGGCAGGGCAATAAATGGATGAAATCATTAATGTTTTTATCATTAAAATACGAGGTCGCTTTGGACTTCACACAATGTTCTTATTTGACTAAAATCTCCTTGCTGCCAAACTGGGGCAAAATACCTACCCCAGATGTATTGAAGGAATAATTTTCACCCGAACTCCGTTGATAAATAGGGTGCCATTTTTTGCACTGGTTGTGCTCTAGATTTGCAGCCGGTACACTTTGTTAAATAGCCCCGAAGCTTTTTTTTTCCCAGTCCGTAGCATTTGAAGATTTTTCTGTTTCCTATTTTATTTCCCAATAATTCCTATTCTGTCTAATTCATATTTGAAACATATCGTTTTCTAACAAACAGAACTTGACTGCGGCAGGATTCGGGATGGACCGTTTGCAAACCAGAGACACAAATGTTACTGTGAGTAAAAAAGTGCTTAACCTTCCACTGTTCAAAGTATTCATGCGGGGGTGTCTGTTTTTCACAGGTCAAAATATTGCTTTATTCTCCTCATTGTCATGTCATATAATGGTTACGACAATGATTCTGGGTCTGTCACTTTTAGTTTCATGCCTGCTGATTCAATGGTAAATAAACACAAGTCGTAGGGTTATAGATTTGCACAACAATAACTCTGCGTTGCCAAACTTTTGCCGTGTTGGGATTCGTTCCAACTTTCTCCCTGGTAAAAGTTCCCTCGACCCAGTGCATGGCTGTAGCAATAAGAAATGCTGCTTTAATCCCGTCTGGCTGGGAAAGGGGTTTATCTTTCCTGTGCTATTGTGATGCGCTGTGACGAGCCAGGCCTGGCTAGCCGTGTAGGTGGGTAATTAGCTGGGATCCATAACAAGCAATGATTCAAAAAGCTGCTTAAGATCGTATAACATGTCACATCCATTAAATTACCCTTTGTCTGCGTTTCCAACAGACTGTATGTGTGTCACAGCATTAAGAAGAGAGGTGGCATCACTTCTGTTTGCTTTAGGTTAAACTTTGGCGTGCATTTTTAATATACGCCTGCTGCCCCACTCCTCAAGTAAAAAATCTAATTCTCGGAGACGTTTTGAAACCCAATCTTGTTCATCATTGAAGCTGCCTTTGATTTTCCCCGGCGGCTAATCCCTTCGTCACCCTTGAAATCGTCGAACCTAAAGAAAGGACCCCACTGTGTTGGAAAAGTGTGGGTTGTGCAACATAAAAGGGCCCGGCTGCTTTTTATCGTGAATTAGTATTGCATTTATTTGCCATAATGCCTTTAAGAACCGGTTCTGCAAAGATGTACCTACCCTGTCCCTTGGCATGAAGGGGTAGAAGAAACCCTTGGAAAATGAGGGCTCCATGGAAAGAAGAAGAGGACCTTACGAATGATACAATATCTTGTATCCACATGTGTTGGAAATTGTTTGCCGAACACAAACATAACATCATCACATATAACATAACATAACACACACATATATATATATATATATATATATATATATATATATATATATATATATATATATATATATATATATATATATATATATATATATATATATATATATATATAGCAACTGTAAATATTACTGTGTGTTCATTTGCATGTCTTAGGCAGGTCTGCAACCCTGTCTTTCTCCATTATCGCCCAGCATACAGCGCTTCCACTGCAGCAAGGGATTCTGGGAAATGACATGCAAATGAGCACTCAGTGCCACCTTTTGTCTCAAGCTCGTATTACACAAGCTAATCCTCAAGCCAATGCATGCTGTTTTAACAACAGCATTTAGACAGAGGCTGGGATGAGATGCAAAGCCATTAACCCACTCACAGACATGTTTCAACCTTGATGGGTATCATCAGTGTGAGGTTGGTTTGTAATGGCTAAGCTGGTTTGAGACTAGACTAGGTAATCACCACAATTATTAAGGTTATGGTGGGTAAAAAAATGACAAAACCCCTCCACAGTAAAGCATAAAGCAACTGTAAATATTACTGTGTGTTCATTTGCAAGTCTTAGAGAGGCCCTCAATGAGAACAGAACGTGAAACTTAATTCCTTGACGTTTCGCCTCCCAATGGAGCCTTTTTCAAGAGCCGAAACGTCGAAGGATAAGGTTTCACGTTCTGAACTCATGGAGTACCAGTCGCTTTGATTTATTAGTCATACTTTACAGTATTTTGTCAGCTGCTCCCTTCTGGATTTCCTAAATTAACAGTGTGTCCTGAACTACAGTGACTATATATACAGATATATATAACTGTATATGTGTTCCTGGGGGGAGGAATCCCTGGCAGAGCCCTGCAGGATGGAGGCGCTGCACCATCCTGAAAACCTGTCCTGTTGTCCTACTCCCCATATCATCGCAGAGACACAGTCCTCCTGAGAGCCGCCAGGTGAGCTACACAGCACCATAACATCACAGTAACAGAGGATAGGGTTGTTACACAGGCATCTTACTATAATCCGGCTAGGGTTCAAGTTTTGTGAGTACATCTCTTTTTAACATTTTAAATTCGAACATATAGATTTACACGATGGAGCGTGGGCTTCTTTGCTTGTATTATATATATATATATATATATATATATATATACACAGTGTTCGACAATTGTATACATTTACTCGCCCGGGGCGGGTGGATTTAACACCCCGGGCGAGTAACTATTGGCCCAAGCAGCACACGTGTTTTTTTTTTAAATTCCCTCGTTCGCGCTGAAATTTCCCGCGCTCGCGCTGAAAAAACAAACAAAAAACTCCCCTACCTGACTCCTGATTGGCGCGCGCTCCAGGCTTTGTGGGCGCGCGCCAGGCTCTATATGAGCCCGCCCCCAACGAGCGACACTTCTGCCTGGAGCTCTGTTGGAGGGTAAGTACTCTACATGCTGCGGCCCCTCTGCTCCTTCCCTGCGATCCCCCTGGTCCCCACATGGCTCCCTACTCCCCACCCGCGAAGCTCTCCTGTCCCTGCTCCTGTCCCATTCCCCTCCTCCTGTCCCCTGCTCCTGTCCCCTCCTCCTGTCCCCTGCTCCTGTCCCCTGTCCCCTCCTCCTGCTCCCTTCCCCTCTTCCTGCCTCCTGTCCCCTTCCCTCCTCCTGTCCCCTTCCCCTCGATCCACCGATCGATGTCAGGGGCGGGAAGGTCCCCGCTGCTGCAGCCCGGTTGGCTTGCGGGGGGGGGGGGCTCGGCCCCTCACCACGTGCCTCCCATGCGTCCCCTACCTTCATGATGCGCAGCCGCCGCATGAGGTGGGGGGGATGTCGGCCTGGCCCCCCCCCCACCACGAGCATCATGCCGCCGCGGGCTGGGGGGGAAGAAGCAGCCTGCAGCTTGGCCAGGCACTGTGACATGCCGGCGAGGGGAGCAGGGCAGTGGCGGCCACGGCGGGGCTGACTGTCACCTGGGGCGCCCAGTGGGGGATACCTCGCCACGTGCCTCCCACCCACCCTGCTGATTGGGGGGGGATGTCGGCCTGCCCCCCACACGAGCGGGAGATGGGCGCGGGTGGGTGGGAGATGGGCGCGGGTGGGTGGGGGATTTGCGTGGTGCTGGTCGCGGCCTTTCCTCCCCTGTGTGTGTGTGAGAATGTGTATGTGTGTGTGTGTGGGAGAATGTGTGTGTGTGTGAATGAATGTATGTGTGTATGGGAGTATGTGTATGTGTGTGACACCAGAGGTCCCCCCCCCAGTCAGTAACCCCCCCCAGTCAGTAACACCCCCCCAGTCAGTCACCCCCCCCAGTTAGTAACCCCCCCAGTCAGTAACCTTCCCCCCAGTCAGTCACCCCCCCCCTGTCAGTCACCCCCCCAGTCAGTGTCAGTCACCCCCCAACCCCAGTCAGTATCAGTCACCCCCCACCCCCAGTCAGTGTCAGTCACCCCCCCACCCCCAGTCAGTGTCAGTCACCCCCCCACCCCCAGTCAGTGTCAGTCACCCCCCACCCCCAGTCAGTGTCAGTCACCCCCCACCCCCAGTCAGTGTCAGTCACCCCCCCACCCCCAGTCAGTGTCAGTCACCCCCCCACCCCCAGTCAGTGTCAGTCACCCCCCCACCCCCAGTCAGTGTCAGTCACCCCCCCACCCCCAGTCCAGTGTCAGTCACCCCCCTCACCCCCAGTCAGTGTCAGTCACCCCCCCCAACCCCAGTCCGTGTCAGTCACCCCCCCAGCCCCAGTCAGTGTCAGTCACCCCCCCACCCCCAGTCAGTGTCAGTCACCCCCCACCCCCAGTCAGTGTCAGTCACCCCCCCCACCCCCAGTCAGTGTCAGTCACCCCCCCACCCCCAGTCAGTGTCAGTCACCCCCCCCCAACCCCAGTCAGTATCAGTCACCCCCCCACCCCCAGTCAGTGTCAGTCACCCCCCCACCCCCCAGTCAGTGTCAGTCACCCCCCCACCCCAGTCAGTGTCAGTCCACCCCCCCACCCCCAGTCAGTGTCAGTCCCCCAGTCAGTGTCTGTCACTCCCCACCAGTCACCCCTGCCCCACCCAGCCACTCACCCAGCAAACCACTCAACCAGCCAGTCACTCACCCAGCCTCTCTCTCTGTGTATCACCCACCCTCTGTGTGTCACCCACCGTTTCTCTCCTCTGTCTCCCCACACTCTCTCTCTCCCCCCACACTCTCTCTCTCCCCCCCAACTCTCTCACACCCCCCCACACCCTCTTCATTTCTCCCCCCACACGCTCTCTCACCCCCCACACGCTCTCTCTCCCCCCACACTCACTCTCCACACACACTCTCTCTCTCTCCCCCCACACTCTCTCTCTCTCCCCCACACTCTCTCTCTCTCCCCCCCACTCTCTCTCTCTGCCCCACACTCTCTCATTCCCCACACACTCTCTCTCCCTCTCCCCCACACTCTCTCCCCCACACTCTCTCTCTCCCCCACACTCTCTCCCTCTCCCCCACACACTCTCTCTCCCCCCCACTCTCTCTCCCCCCCCCCACTCTCTCTCTCTCCCCCCCACTCTCTCTCTCTCTCCCCACACTCTCTCTCTCTCCCCCACACTCTCTCTCTCTCTCTCTCCCCCACACTCTCTCTCTCTCTCTCTCCCCCACACTCTCTCTCTCTCTCCCCCACACTCTCTCTCCCCCCACACTCTCTCTCCCCCCCACACTCTCTCTCTCTCCCCCCCCACACTCTCTCTCTCCCCCCCACACTCCTCTCTCTCCCCCCACACTCTCTCTCTCCCCCCCACACGCTCTCTCTCCCCCCCACACTCTCTCTCCCACACACACTCTCTCTCTCTCCCCCACACTCTCTCTCTCTCCCCCACACTCTCTCTCTCTCTCCCCCCCCACTCTCTCTCTCTGCCCCCCCACACTCTCTCTTCTCCCCAACACTCTCTCTCCCTCTCTCCCCACACTCTCTCTCCCTCTCTCCCCCACACACTCTCTCTCTCTCCCCCACACACGTCTCTCTCTCCCCCACACACTCTCTCTCTCCCCCACACACTCTCTCTCTCCCCCACACTCTCTCTCTCCCCCCCACTCTCCCTCTCTCCCCACACTCTCTCTCCCTCTCTCCCCCACACTCTCTCCCCCACACTCTCTCTCTCCCCCACACTCTCTCTCTCCCCACACTCTCTCCCTCTCCCCCACACTCTCTCTCTCCCCCCACTCTCTCTCCCCCCCCACTCACTCTCTCTCCCCCCACACTCTCTCTCTCTCTCTCTCTCTCTCTCTCTCTCTCTCCCCCCACACTCTCTCTCTCTCCCCCACACTCTCTCTCTCTCTCTCCCCCACACTCTCTCTCTCTCTCTCCCCCACACACTCTCTCTCTCTCCCCCACACACTCTCTCCCTCTCTCCCCCACACTCTCTCTCCCTCTCTCCCTCTCTCCCCCACACTCTCTCTCCCTCTCTCCCCCACACTCTCTCTCCCTCTCTCCCCCACACTCTCTCTCCTCTCTCCCCCACACTCTCTCTCCCTCTCTCCCCCACACTCTCTCTCCCTCTCTCCCCCACACTCTCTCACCCTCTCTCCCCCACACTCTCTCTCTCTCCCCCACACTCTCTCTCTCTCCCCCACACTCTCTCTCTCTGTCACTCCCACACTCTCTCTCTCTGTCACTCACACTCTGGATCTCTTATTTACCCTATATATCTTAACTGCCCTATACTACACCGAAATCTTAACTACCCTATACTGCTTTCTTCCAGATCTGGCTCAAGCTTCACACGGAAGACATCGGAACCCCCCCTAACCCAGAAGACAGGTAATGAACACCTCCCCAATGTATAACATTGCGGGAATGAGCGTACCTGGATATTGAGGGACTGCGGATCAGGTAAGATCCCAGGTGGGATTGCTGCTTTAGATATTGTGAAGAGGGGACATCCAGACATTGGTTAAGGGGTTCAGGAAACTAGTCATTCACACCTGGCTTTTATTTCTAGATCCGACATTTACACACACACATGTAACAAGGACTAATTGTAGTATAATGTAATACAATAAATACATTTATGTCAAAAACGAATGTTGTTCTGACTAGGAATTTATTAAATGTATTTTATTTATATATTATATTTTAAAGCGGGGTTGGGGGCGGGACTAGGGGCGGGGTTGGGGGCGGGACTAGGGCGGGGTTGGGGCGGGACTAGGTGGCGAGTAGATTTTTGGGTTGGGCGAGTAGATTTTTGGGTGATTTGTCGAACACTGTATATATATATATATATATATATATATATATATATATATATATATATATATATATATATATAGTGTTCGACAAACCTATACATTTGCTCGCCCCGGGCAAGTGGATTTAACCCCCGGGCGAGTAAATATTGGCCCAAGCAGCACACATTTGGTACTAGGTGGCGAGTAGATTTTTTTATGTGGCGAGTAGATTTTTTGGTGATTTGTCAACCACTGTGTGTATATATATATATATATATATATATATAAATATATATATATATATATATATATATATATAGTTAAGTTATGGTGAGTAAAAAAAGTGACAAAAACCCTCCACAGGAAAGCAAATATGCAAATATAGCTGTATGCTCATCTGCATGTCTTAGCAGACCTGCCTAAGACATGCAGATGAGCATACAGCTATATTTGCATATATATATATATAGTATATATATAGATATATATGCTAGTGTATATATATATATAATACAAAGCAAAGAAGCAAACGGATTGGTAGTTAGTTTGGCTGTACTGGACCCAAATAGTGCAGCACCTTGCTGTTTTGGCATTCTCAGCCTAACACACAGCCTTGCTTCCTCTGACATCACAGTAGGTGGTCCCAGCAAATGGCGGCCTCTCTTGGATGACCCAGCGCGTTTTGCCGTGCCTTGGCGTCTTCCTCAGGGAATCACTGTCCCACTGGGACTTGTAGGCATGCAAGGTCAGAAATAAAGCCTTTGCAAAAATAGCAGAATTCAAACAAAACACATCATCACACAATAATATTTATAATAATATATATATAAAATAATTAGCATATATATATATATATAGAAAATTGCAGCAACCAGCACTCACGTATCAAAAAGTATCCAGATGCTTATCCCATAGATAATCAATAGAGAAGATATTACCAGATTGAAGTCCAGTAATTAGGAGACAGCACACCGGGGGTATATTCAAATGCAGTATGTATTGAAGAGAATAGTGCCTGTATTCTCTTCAATACATACTGCTTTTGAATATACCCCTGGTGTGCTGTCTCTAATTACAGGACTTCAATCTGGTAATAATATATATATATATATTATATATATATGAACAAAAGGCAGTTGGCACACTATAAACAGATAATCCACTGATGCTTGTCCCATATATGCATATACACAAATAGATTTTACCAGATGGGGGTCCGGGAAAAACGAGACAGCACACAGCCAGGGAAATTCCAGAAATGTTGTATTCAATAGAAATACATGGCACCTGCATCCAACGTTTCGGTCATCAAAGTGTGACCTTCCTCAGGGACGTCCTGAACACTACTCATATTTAAACTAGAACATTTCCAGTTGTCCAAGTAAGCTCTATAACACACACATATCTAGGTAAGCTGTGTCACACACAACACACACATCCAGGTGAGCTGTCACACACATATCCAGGTGAGCTTTGTAACTGTCAGGATGTGCTCACCACAAACGAGACGGGACCGCGGTGCTGAGGTGGGAAAGGTAATTACGCCACCCACAGCCACGAGGGCACGTCTTGATTGAAGAATGGTCTGGAATTCCGGGATCGGGGTAGGAGAGGTACGGATGGTAGAGGGTGCGGTAGCCAAGTCCAGGGTTAGAGAGAGAGAGACGTTGTCGTTTACCGTAAGCCAGAATCCGAATGCCAGAGATGAGGAGAGTCGTGATGCCGTATGCCGAGTTCGGAATGCCAGAGGTGCAGGAAGACGTAGCAGAAGCCGGTCCGGTACACGAGGGAATCTGTGGAACAGAACTAGGGAGGCAAAGAGTGATGAGAACAACTGGTTCTATGCTCAGCCGACGAGTTAATGAATCTGGAGGGTATATGTAGGTATGAGGAACCAATAGCCGAGTAGCAAGGTTGGGGTGTGTGAATGGGCCGAGGCTGAGACAGGGATAGGTCTAGATGAGTTCCTGAGGAGGAGCTATAAATCCTAGAAGTATTGGTGAATTGTATTGTGGCATTGCAAAAGGGTACTGTCTCTTTAAAGGGTTGGTGCGCCCCTGTGTGGCCGCGCCTCCCTATGGCAGCGTCTGTAGCTGCGTGCGCGGACCCACGCCCTGAACCGAGGGCAGAAGGAAGAGACTGGACGTGCGCAGCGGCGCTGCATAGGAGGACCGGAGCTCGGCGCCATGGGGAAGGAGTCCCTGCGAGCCGCGGGTGAGTAAGGAGCACGCCGTGACTCCTGCTTCCTTACAGTAACACACACATCCCGGTGAGCTGTCACACACACATATAAAAGGGTAGCTGTGCAAGACAAACATCCAGGTGAGCTGTGCAACACATATATATCCAGGTGAGTGGTGAAACGCACACATATCCAAGTGCGCTGTGTAACACACACATCCAGGTCAGCTGTGTAACACACTCATATCTAGATTAGCTGTATAACACACACATATCTAGATGAGCTGTATAACACACACATATCTAGATGAGCTGTATAACACACACATATCTAGTGAGCAGTGTAACACACACATCCAGGTGAGGAGTGCAACACAGACATATCCAGGTGAGCTGTGTAACACACACATATACAGGTGAGCTGTGTAACACCCACATATCCAGGTGAGCTGTGTAACACACATACATCCAGGTGAGCTGTCACACACACATCCATGTCAGCTTTGTAAAACACACATCCAAGAGAGCTGTGTAACACACACACATACCCAGGTGAGCTGTGCAACACATACATATCCAAGGGAGCTGTGTAACACACACATATCCAGGTGAGCTGTGTAACACACACATATCCAGATGAGCTGTGTAACACACACACACAAGCTGGGTAACCCAAACATACTCGGGTGAGACGTGTAACACACGCACATATTAAGACCCACCTTAAGACACATCTGCTTAAAGAAGCATATGAGTAGCACTGGATAATCATGGACACATGACACAAAGCTTGGCCTCCTGCAGACGCACTTACTAGTATTCCCTCCTACTGTCTCTGTACGTTCTCCCTACCTACCAATTAGATTGTAAGCTCCTCGGAGCAGGGACTCCTTCCTTAATGTTACTTTTACAGTATGTCTGAAGCACTTATTCCCATGATGTGTTATTTATATTTGTTATTTATATGACATGTATTACTACTGTGAAGCGCTATGTACATTTTATGGCGCTATACAAATAAAGACATACATACATACATACATCTAGGTGAGATCTGTAACACACTCACATGTCCAATTTGAGCTCTGTAACACCCATAATTAGGTGCCCTCTGCAACATGCACAAGGAGTAGTGGGAAATGTCACTTTCTTTCCGATGTACAGTTTGCATTACGACAGCTCTCAGACATTCTGAAAGAAAGCGGTTGCCAAGGTAAACGTCCTGCTCTGCGACTGTCTGCATCTACATACAGTAAACATTTCACCTTGTAGATGTAATGCAGAATGTCATAACTAATATACGAGACCCTCCTCCTTACAGTAGAACAGTTAAAGATGCAGTCACTTCTATCGGCAAGCCCTGGAGGTGCACTGAAGTGAAAGCGTTCAGTCATGCAACGTTTTTTTTTTTTAACATCTATAAAAACGATTGAAAAGTTTCCAAACGGAGGCACCACCGCATAACTGCGAATAACAAAACGTATCGCACACCGATTATTGATAGGAAGCTGATACTACTGATGCCCAGATCCACACAGCCCCATTAAATCAGGGCGTAGAACGTGACGTTACCTGAAACGGTAATGGATGCTATGTTACCCGGAGCATGGATCCCGAATGCTAATTCTATGCAAAAACAGCAACCGTTCTGCAGCTCACCAACATGGGCTTAACCCTGGAGAGGGGCAACTGCAATCCTCAGGGGCAGCAGCACGCAAAGTGGGGGGCTCGCGTGAGGCCTCAGCAACAAACTTACCGGGATTCAGACGCGTCATCATGGCAACGCGGCGTCAAATGACGCCACGGTGCCATGCGGAGTGACATCACACGGCGTCGCCATGGTCACGTGGTCACGTGACGTCATGTCGCGTGACCCCCGCGGCATCATTTGATGCCACTGAGCGAGGTGAGCGCGAAAGCGAGGGGGAGCAGGCAGCTGGGTGCAGCTGAAAAAGTTTGCACTCCCCTGCTCAAGGGAACCAACAGGCCAGCTTTTCAGGATATCCCTGCTTCAGCACAGGTGGTGCAGTCTCGGACTAAGCCACTGATTGAGCCACCTGTGCTGAAGCAGGGGTAACCTGAAAACCTGGCCTGTTGGTGGCCCTTGAGGGCTGGAGTTGCCGACCCCTGCTTTATAGAGACCTGTTTCTGGTCCTCATTTGGATAACAAAATGGTCACCGGGCCGTCATTCTGGCGAGCCAGCAGAAAACAGCAATATCAGTGGGAGACTAAAATCAGGGCCGGCCTTAGCGGGGGCACAAGGCGGCATACGGTCAGCGGGGCACCACCTGTGGAAAAAGTTATGGGTACTTACCTTGAAGAGCGGCCCCCCTCCCGCAGCGTGGCCCTGACGTCACGCCGGCATGTGACATCACGTTACCACTCGACATCGGTCACCATGGTAACGCAACGACGTCTCTAATAGCGCGTCCGAGATCAGATGTATTGTAAGGAACCCCAACCCTCTCTAATAGCGCGTCTGATATCAGATACACTGTAAGGAACCCCAACCCTCTCTAATAGCGCGTCTAAGATCAGATGCATTGTAAGGAACCCCAACCCTCTCTAATAGCGCGTCTGAGATCAGATGCATTGTAAGGAACCCCAACCCTCTCTAATAGCGCGTCCGAGATCAGATGCATTGTAAGGAACCCCAACCCTCTCTAATAGCGCGTCTGATATCAGATACACTGTAAGGAACCCCAACCCTCTCTAATAGCGCGTCCGAGATCAGATGCATTGTAAGGAACCCCAACCCTCTCTAATAGCGCGTCCGAGATCAGATGCATTGTAAGGAACCCCAACCCTCTCTAATAGCGCGTCCGAGATCAGATGCATTGTAAGGAACCCCAACCCTCTCTAATAGCGCGTCCGAGATCAGATACATGGTAAATTCTTCTTTAATTGGAACAATTCTCAAATGACTTGAAAATTGCAGGGAATCCTTTAGCGATGTCCGTGTTTCTAGGAGCCAGCTGAAAAACACTGACCCTTACAGTTTCCGTATAGCTCTGCACAGAATAGTTTATAATTTTTAGACGTGCATCACTTAATGCCCCAGGTCAGAGAGCTGGTCTTATAAATATATCCTGTAAGTCCACATAAAAATGGTATCATCGACTACTACGTAAATATGCGCCTATTTTAACACCGGTCCAACTGACCAGTGGATCACGCTGATCGGTGTCCAGCGCTAAAAGACAAATCAATTGGGTACATTGCAGCACGGCCACTTCGTGTGATCACAGAGCAGGGTGGAAACACCAGTCCTCAAAGGCCAGCAACAGGTCAGGTTTTCAGGATATCCCTGCATCAGCACAGGCGGAACAATCAGTGGATCAGTTACGATTGAGCCACCTGTGCTCAAGCAGTTGTAGGCTGAGCCACTGATTGAGTCACCTGTGCCAAAGCAGGGATATTCTGAAAACCTGTCCTGTTGGTGGCCCTTGAGGACTGGAGTTGGCCACCACTCACTGAAGCCTCTTACCAGTTACAGGGTACATACACCCCTGCTATTAACAAAACAAAAAACCCTGAAAATTACATGCAAATGAAAAAACAGCAACATCCTATAATTATTTGGATCGTATTTAAAAAATATCATGAAGTAAAAGCTCCAGGTACCAAATCTGCCCTGCACATTTCTGTCTACATTTTCGTTTTTATTCCCAAACGAAAACTCCAAAGAAAAGTCAATTTAACCAAAAAAAAAAAAATTAAAAAAAGTGTCTTTAATAAACCTGGTCCTATTTTCTAAGCCAGTTTTGCAGCCGGAAGACTGATTCATATCCCTCATTATCTACTGTTTTGGATTAGCTGCTGATAATTACCGTATAATTATTAATCCAAATGTTTTATGCCCATTTTATTACACCGACTCTACAATTACTGTTTTGCAGAACTGCACGGAGAAGATAAAAACCCCTGTATGGTATAATTTGCTGCATAGTTGTATATCATTAAAAGATTTAGAACCCATTCTAGTGAGGACTTGCTAGGAAAAAAACAAGCCTATACTTAGCGACAGGAAAGCGCTCATGTCAAATAGCTTTGATTTCCACTGTATTACTTCACTCACAAGAGGGTGGGATACATTTGGAGACATATATACTGTACATACTTTGGGGTTTCTCTCCTTTATAGAGTCTCCCTCATTATAAAGGGAGTGTCTTAGGCAGGGGTTCTCAACTCCAGTCCACAAACAGGTCAGGTTTTACGGACGTCCCTGCTTCTGCACAGGTGGTGTAGTCAAAGACTGAGCCACTTGTGCTGAAGCAGGGATATCCCGAAAACCTGAACTGCAGAAGGGAGGGGGTGGATATTGAGGACTGGAGTTAAGGAAGACTGCTTTAAGGCAGTCACACTCACTTCTAGCTGCACAGGGCTAGGGGGAGAGCTCCATTTTAACCTCCCCAACACTTAATGTTCAAACACTTACATCTTGTAAAGCACAAAAAAAAAATAGAAAAAAAATAAAAAGAAGCAATCAGCTGCATTGACTGCAATTAATTTTAATGGAGCTGAAATCTTTCAGAGCAAAGGGAAGGTAGCATCCTAGCAGATTGAATAGGGGCTAGAGACCTCAACTTCGTTTCCTTTTTTTGAAGGCAGAATTGTTTTTTTAATCCATAACCTTGGACCTCAACATATATGCACTTCAAAAGCATATACCATGTAGTTAAATCTTTACAGGTAGAATCCCACCCAAAATTAACTTTCGGAACACATCCCATGATATAGTGGCCAATTACAAATACAGGCGTACCCCGCATTAACGTACGCAATGGGACCGGAGCATGTATGTAAAGCGAAAATGTACTTAAAGTGAAGCACTACCTTTTTTCCACTTATCGATGCCTGTACTGTACTGCAATCGCATATAGGTGCATAACTGATGTAAATAAGGCATTTGTAACAGGCTCTAGTCTCCCCGCTTGCGCACAGCTTCGGTACAGGTAGGGAGCCGGTATTGTTGTTCAGGACGTGCTGACAGGCGCATGTGTGAGCTGCCGTTTTCCTATTGGGCGACATGTACTTACTCGCGAGTGTACTTAAAGTGAGTGTCCTTAAAGCGGTGTATCCCTGTACTACTTCTAAGGGCAGTACCAGACTGGAATGAACACGTGGTCTGATTCTATCTGCCATGTTGCTCTATCCCAGCCAGCAGCAATTTACGGGTGTCTTTTTCCTCCTGCTTATGAGCCAGCAGGAATGTGGAGAGAAGTCCTTTCCAAAGGCAAAAAAAATAAAAATAAACTATAAACGTTAAGATGAGATGAAAGTCATATAGATAATACCTCGAGCAACACACCGATTAGAATTAGTTAAAGTTGGATTCTAACAAGAGTTAAAAAAAATTAACAGAATTGTTATTTTTAAAAAAATACACCAGTCACGTTTTAGTTTTTTTTTTTTTTTTTTTAATTTGGCATTTGTTATTTGCATTTATATTAAGCAAAGTGCATCTTTTTTATTTTTCTCGTTTATACACATTGCACAATACATAAATAATGATGCTTATAAAACGTCTTTTATATTTACAAGTAATAATATATTTATATATAACATAAAATACATTTCTTTAATAAATCTCAGTTTTAGGAGTCTGTTTTGTTTTTTGTTTTTCCCCAAAGCACTACAATGCTTAAGTTCCAAAGAGTGTGTCTCTTGTTCATTTAAACTTCGGTATTTAGAAAAATAGCTTATGTTAAACATGCTCATTGAGCTAGGAACCATGTCAAAAGTATCATACTAAATGTATGATATTCAGAAGAAATGAACACACAATCCCATCCCTGTGCATAACTTGTACCTTATAATATCGTTCTAAAAGGAGGAAAATAGAGCAAATACTGTACGTTTCATCATCTGTCAAACATATGAATTATTTCTCAGGTGTGTATATACTGTGCAGGGAAACCCATTGCAAAACGTTCCTTTGTGCAGAGTGAGCCGGAGCGGCTATTCCCCCGTAGTCAATTCTGCATACATTTCCAGTTAGACCAGGGGTGGGTAACTCCAACGCTAAAGGGCCACCAACAGGTCAGGCATCCAGGATATCCCTGCTTCAGCACAGGTGGCTCAATTGATTGAGCCACCTGTGCTGAAGCAGGGATATCCTGAAAGCCTGACCTGTTGGTGGCCCTTGAGGGCAGGAGTTGCCCACCCCTGAAGGTAGACTGTTGCTCTCTGCGAACCACATGAAATATTCAGCTCCGGCAGCCAACCAGGTCGCCCGCGATCGGATGATGTCAGAACCAGAAAACAGTAGTTCTGAACTCAACATTCCATTTGCCCCTATGGGTCACGTCGTGAAAAAGAAAATTAAAAAAAATCAGACCAGGAAGCCACATGGTTCACAAGAACGCGTTAAACCCGTCGGCTGCCAGATGGGCAAAGCAACGCGTTTGCAGGGCCCTCTGGCAAGCAAAGGAAGAGAGTTGTGGTTTCTCCAGTCAGAAAAGAATTTCTGCACAGCATATACACAACATCTCTGCAAGAAAACAATAATAATTACTTTCCTTTTTCTTTTTTAACCATTTGAGTGCCACATGGGTCAAACAACTGCAGCTAAAAAAAAAAAAAAAGGGTTAAAAATCACACGAGGGGAGAGAGGGATGTAAAAAGCGAAAAGTTGTCTATTTGAATCTGCAGGGCTATGAACAGGTAGCTGTTCTACATTGGTTTATTTAAAACAACAAACCAGATTAACTGTCCCCAAAAGCCTGGTGTGAAGATCAGCGTGTAAGGAGGGGGAAGCTGGCAGTTTTAGGTTTGTTTTTTTCGTTGCGTAGAACGACAGACAGATCACTGCACACCAGATTTAGAAATTATTGTTCTATACCTCCAACCTGCCATCCACTAGCCATTGTCATGAACACACACACACACACACACACACACACACACACACACACACACACACACACACACCTGTGGACCAGGTGGTGGGCAACTCCAGCCCTCAAGGGCCACCATCACATCAGGTTTGCAGGATATCCCCGCTTCAGCACAGGTGGCTCAATCAGTGGCTCAGTTAGAGACTGAGCCACTGATTGAGCCACCTGTGCTGAAGCAGGGATATCCTCCAAAGCTGACCTGTTGGTGGCCCTTGAGCAGCCCACCCCTGCCGTAGAAAGAACAAAAGTTAGGTAGAAGTGATACATTTTATAGCCAACTAGTGGTCACAAAGAGAGCAAAGCTTTCAGGATCGCAACGGTCCCTTCTTCAGGTGGAAAATCCTCAACTCAAAAGGGAGCATAGTGTTCCTAAAAGCTTGCACTCTTCAACCGCTAGATAGCTATTACAGGTACTCCCTCTAACTAACTTTTTTTCTGTATTATATGGGCTAACACGGTGTCATACTGTGCGTCGAAATAGGATGTGTGACGTAACCAGGCATAAACGAGACATCAGTCTGTTGGGTCATTATACCTATAAATCGGGACATGTTACGTTTGTAGTGTTGCTTTTTCTACAGGGCAGCAGTTCAATCACATTTTGATCTCAAATCATAGAATAACGTGCCCTTATCACTATACACAATACAGTGAGGCATCTCACATGTAGTCGCACCGTTCTCCCAAAATTACTAGAATGTGTGAAGTGGCAAGTGGCCGAAGTTAAATAATTACTGATCTAAATCCGGTTATTGATCAAATACGAGGCAGCTTTTTGTGTCCAGGGGTGAGGAGCAAGGAGAAATATCAGTGGTCACCCTTACTTAAAAATAAAATACTAGTCTCCCCCCCCCCCCCCACTCAAACCTTTCCACAAATCTTCTATTCAAGAAACACAATCTTGTAACGTGAGATGCTTTCGAAATGACAAAACCCAGCACCCTCTTCTTCTTCCAAGCTCTCCCCCCCCTCCCTACCCCCCCCCCCCCCCCCAGCCTGGTTCCTGACCGGTCATTCACACACGTGTAAGAAAACGAATAGTAGAAGAACCAAAAGGCAATTCTTGACATAAGCTATTTCTCAAAAAACAAACAAACGAAGAAAAAAAAAAATTAAAAAAAAAGTTTGTATGAAGAAGCAAGCACTCAGAAGGAAATATTAGCAGCAAAGTAGTTACATGTCCAGAAGACCACTCAATTCCGAGTCATCGGTTATTAAATATAACCTCCAACCAGCATGGGCAGCTGCTGATAAACTGTCTTGTGTAGCACTGGCCCCAGCCTTTGACAAAGCTTATCTGCACCGTAAATCCAGTCCATGGCTGTTGCATGAACTCGTGGTCATTAGGCCTTTGCAAGCTATAAGCCTTCTCATAGTCAAAAGCTTTGATGGAGAATCCTGGAAACACTTTATGGACCAATAACGTCCTAGAGTCGGGGTTGTCCAGTGTGGCCGACTTGATGAAGATCGGGTAACTGCTGCGGTTATAAACCCACACACCGTCCACTTCTTTGGTCAGCTGGATCCCGTATCCAATTTTGCTGCGGACTTTCTGCACCAGCTGACTTTTGTTGTCCGAGTTTAGCTGTCCAAGGCAGAAGCCGTTCCCCTGAGGTAGATCGTAGAAGATATCCAGGGAGGGCTCTTGGACAGAATATAGCCGCCCCACGCGCGTTTTCTCTTCCCAGTACGCCACCACGCACCAATGTGACGGATCCCCGGACTCCTGAAGAAGTTGGGAATCTGGAGAGAAGAACAAAAAAAAAAAGATTTTAAAATGATTTTTTATGCCCTTCTTTAACAGATTACTACAAGACAATTATTTTACAATCTGTCAGTCACCAACTCACAAATATTTCTCCCAGCTTCATAAACCAACCATCAAACCATGCAACAGTAATGTTTTTACTAATCAAAGAACAAATGCCAATGAATCTTAGTCAATCCCATAGAAATATGGTGCACAGGTTAGACCAGTGTTTTTCAAACCTCTCCATGTGACACACACACACACACACACACACACACACACACACACACAGTTTTGGGAATAACCAATGCACTTGCATCCAGGTGAATGCACTTTTTTTTGGGGGGGGGGGCATATTAGTTGGTTGGTTGTCTCAAAATCCTGTGATCGACCGTAACCACAGAACTCCATCGTGTCCTATATTACAACATGTAAAAACAGTAACGTTTTCTACTTTGGATGTATACAGAAAATAATATTTGAAAATGGCAGCCAAAGTGAATTTTGGCCCTCGTGACGGCTACTTTGGAATTGTGTGCAAGATTCTACTGGGCACGTGAAAAGGTTATATACCGCGCCTCCATTTAATTGCAACCCTAATACATGTGGCTATGTGGGACTGAACCTTTGGAATGAAAAGACAGCGTATATGATCCACTATGATTTAAAGAGCCCTTAACGCTTGTAAGTAGGAGCCCTGGTAATAAAAAAGGTAAAAAGAACTCACGACGTCAGAGGCATTATAGATCTAACCAAGCTTATTAGTCTGTGGTTTGTGGTGGCGGGGCGGAGAACCGGAAGTCTTGTATTTGTTAGCAAAATCGCAATTATTACTACATTGCAACTCCCCCCCACCCCCCATGTAAAATGGGCATTTAGCATTTATTTCCATACGGCGCCACCCATGTATGCTGCGCTTCCCATTAAAAGCTGGAGAAACAATGTAGAGAGCAGAGGATTACAGTCCCATTAGCAGTGAGTGCTGCTCCGGCTAGTAAAAATCTTGTCTTAATCTGTTCAGCTTCACATTGCATCAAACAACATTTTTTTTTTAGGGCTCTATAACCTCACTCCGTACGCTTGCAAGGTCTCACAAGCACTTCAGAAGTTATATGCGCATTCAAACACTCCTAGCAAAAACGAGCTTTTGCTGCTTTATACTGTACATTCATTCTTTAGAGCAGCATATTTATGGCTTTGTTTCTGCCAGAGGAAACCCAAAAATTATTTACACATTTCAACTACCATAAAAATAATTTTTTTGTAAGTAGCTACCACAGTGATCCACATTGTAGAGTGCTAGGTTTTTTAATTTTTGGAACAACTATATTCAGACAAAGACTTTTTCAACAAAGCCCCCCACTCGTCTCTAGTAAGATAATGAACTGGTTTGCAGCCGAGTGTCTTTGCCAGCAAGGGGCCTACAATGCTGCAAAAAAAAGGGTTAAAATCTTACACATTTTTCTCTTGGGGCGTTTTTGAAAAAGAAGTTATCATCAACTTGTAAAGTAATCTCCTGGCTGATAATTACTTTTCAAACGCACAGAACAATGTGCTGATGATGTACTGGGTGGAAAAAAAAATCATTCCATATCAAGTAAGCAAGAGGAATTCAGACAAGCTAGGTGTGCCTGGTCGTCTTTCAGATCCCCCCTTTCCGTGCCTCTCAATACTTTGTTTCATATAACTCTATCCCACTGAAACCTGGCACCAAAAAGGCAGCAAGCAGGGGGAAAACAAAAATTAGGAGTGAGCGAGAGGGGTGGGGGCGAGGAGGAGGAGGAGGGGGGGGGGGGGGGAAGGAGTGTAGGATCAAATTACCTTTGCCCTAACCTTCTGAAACTACAGCACTTCCATGCAGACAGGGGAAAGAATTTATAAGGGGGGGGGGGGGGGGGGAAGGAGGAGGGGGAGCTCAGGAGAAGCAAATAATAACATTTAAAAAAAGCCCAGAAATGTGCAAAGTGTTACATATGCTGTAACCCGGTGAGAATACTTCTGGAGGCGACGGAATCGGGTTTTAATGATGGGAAAAGCGAGAAGAAAAAAAAAAGTAGGGGAAAATTACAGGGTGCTTCCCAGGGAGACCGCTTGTGTTTCTAGATGTACACACACACACACACACACACACACACACACACACACACACACACACACACAAAAAGGGAAGAATTTTGTGATGAATATATATATATATATATATATATATATATATATATATATATATATATATATATATATATATATATATAATATAGCGCCAGGAAATGTCTGAGTGGAAAGGCTGTAAAACCACCCTGTTGCGTGAAAGAAAATCCTTAAGACTGCATTTTTCCCTTTCATCTCAAGGGCCCGCCAGTACACCCAGCAATTTTCAGACAGACGTCAGTAAAGAGAAGTTTTCAGATTATGGTAATTGCCTAGCCCAGCTAAATTGCAGTGTGTGTGTGTAGCTGCTTGCGCTGTAACCCTTTCATTGCCAGCCCTGAAAGGGTTACGAGGCCAGCAACTACACAAAAGCACACAACCCTGCAGCATAAGAAGGGGTTTAAAAATGTAGCCTGTGAATTGTCGCTCTCTCTGCCTTGAAATGCTCAGGGTTACCAAATGTTTTTCTTTTCTAGGCATCTTTATTAAATTTAGATACAGCGTTTAGGTTTGTGACTTGGGGGAAGTGGTTGGTAAATAAGGGTGTATTCTCTGAACCTTGAAGTAACTCCGGATGTCCAATGACCCACAACCCCACAGAGCTTAAATTCACTACAGCTTTGGGGATGCTGGTGTTCATTAGGATTCTGCAAACACACACACACACCAAAAAAAATAAATAAAAAAAAAGAGAAGTTTTTAATGACTTCCCGAGACGCGTCTTCTAAAATCGCGCATGGAACTCAACCCCTAAAACCCCACCTATGCACATTCCCCTTGGCATGCTGCGCTCCCCTTCGTGTCATGGCGGCTCCGGGAGTTTTAAAGCCACGAGAAGAAAGCGAAGATTCGTACGCGCCCGCCTAAAATTCCTTCAGGTTGTGCCGTTTATTTAGATTTCCTCTTCCCACACCGACATAAAAGCGACCCGTCAAGGAAAGCAAGAGGGAAGCTGGGCAAGTTCTCGCCGTGTTTGTGTACGCATTAGTGAATACCACATTACAAGTAGCTCACTGCCACTTACAAAGACTTATTTAATTGGCTGTGCGTATAAAAACGAGCTATCCTGGCTTGCAATGAACAGACCATTATAGGAACAGTGGTTGCAGTTCATGAATGAATCTTACCAGCTTCTCCACTGACGAGGCCCCCAAGGACATTTTTTTTCTTCTTCAGGCAATAGTCAAACTATTTTTTTTTAATGATTTGTAGCCAAAGTACACTGTAAATATGTCGAGTAAGTTCCGCTTTGAGGGACTGCAGTGTTGACTGGATGTCTACTCATGAAATCCGTAAGAATGCCATACTTGTGATAGGTTTTATATGGGGCGTGCAGCTAAGAGCTGCCAACTATTTGTGCCTGAAGAGCTAATCAAATAGTTCGTTAAGGCACATGTAGAGATTAAGTGACTAGTCCCGCTCAAAAAAAAATAAAAAGTACCCAAATCAAATCTGTATTTCCTTCAATTGGCCCACCGCCTGCTGCTATGTTACCCTGTACATTGAGTTAGTAATTTTCTAGAGGTTGGGTGTTTTAAAGATGGCTGCGCTGTTTCTTGAGCCTACACTACACATTACCATAGTTACCATTACTTCTTAATTATGATTAAAGAGCGCCGCTAATGACTCAAGGGATGTACCAACCCACCTCGTCACTAAGCGGAACCATGTCTCTGTGTGACCGTCTCAGGAAGAAAAAAAAAAAAAAGGATAAGAAATAAATACATGCAACAAAACAAACCGCTTGTCTGCCTGTCTCCAGCGGTTAGTAAGGAGCCAGCTCACTCCTAGCTTCCTCTGTCCCGGAATTCAAAGCCTCATCAGCCATTCAAATGACAGAGTGCTCTTTGCAGGCTGAAGTTAAACTCCGCTTAATAGCAAAATGCCTTAGAGGAAGGGTGGGATCCACAAGGAAGCCAGAATCCATTCACAATATAGTTACAGTTTGTGTGATGCTCTGCGTTTGTTTAACCCTTTGCTGCAGTGTGCTATTACTTCCAGTACCTGCAGGGGGTTTCATATATAAAATAACAAAAAAAACCACCGTATTACAGCCGGGAATCAATGCATCGTTACAAATATTTAGCTAAAAAAAACACCTCTGTTGAGCGAATGTAGGAGCCATTTTATACATGGCCGACAAAAATACAACTCTGTAATAAGCTTAATATCTCTGGGAGAATATAGAAGGTGTAAAAAAAATAATACAATCTGGCTAAACAAGTAACTTTGTGTGTGCTTTTTTTATTAGAATTTGATACCTTTAAAAGGAAATGCAGAAACTATAAGCAGCATACAGAATGTTTCTACACGCACGCACGGCATTTTTCAGAGGTTTGTGCAACCCTGCGTCTAGTGGGAGATTAACAAGTGGTGCGTGGAGAGACGAGAAAGACGGTTTCTGCCAAACGAATGTAGAAAAAGCCCCTTAAGGGTTTTAGAACTATAGAAGAAAAAAACAAGCAAAAAAAAAAGACACAAAGAACTTGCAGAAATGAAAGCTGCAAGCAGTGTGTTCTCTGCTGCCAGGAACGGGCCGTTTTGTGCTATGTTCAAGCTAACATCACAGCTAACAATAAGGCCAGAGGGAACTCAAGCTTCAAAGCAGACTCCATGTCAGCGGCTGGAGGGAGTCTGTGCCACAGCAAAACAAACGTGTACTCTCAGCGGTGGTATTGTCTAGGTGCCCGGCTGGCTTCCTTGTGGTCCTTTTAGGGAAGTGTTTGACATAAGACAAATTTTTTTTTATTTTTTTAAAAAGACAATATTCTTTATTGTGCAACAAGGATGAGGCGATCAGGTTTCGCATGAGAACATAGGGTTCCCTTCTAATACCAGTCTTGAGAAAAGTAAAAAAGCGTGGCACCGAAACATCGACTCATTAGATGAAGTCTGCGAGGAGTTCCGGTTCTCCATACACTGTACGTGGCCCTAATTTTCGTACACTGGCTCAGTTTTACTAGAATCAGCAACATTTTAGTGGTTTATCTGACTGAACGCTAAATGCCGATTTTTGAGTCAAAGTAAGGGAAAATAATGAGGCCAGGCGTCCATATCTTTCCCCCCAGAAAACACATCCTTTTTATTCCAACATTTAGGCTGCGGTTTGACTGTTTTACTTGGAAATGAGACGATGTTGTGATGAAGTCTGTACCTCCCATTTAAATATGCAGTAAATGTATATTATCATGTGTGTGTGGTCACTCGCTCAGAGACACTTTGGGCACACAAAAAGTCCCTCAAAGAACAACTCGTCTGCACAAAACAAAATACTCAATAACCTCCATTTTACCTTGTTTTGTAGAGGAAAATAAAATGGGAAATTTATTATATTTAAAGATATTGATAGCCATTTCTATTGAGAGCCCTTGTCCATGTCACACAAAATAATTGCTCAAACAGGAGGTATATAGCATTAGGACAACTACAAAAGGTCGAGCGTTTGTGCCACTTTTTTTACCCACCATAACTTATTTAAGGTGTGGTTGACAACTACAGAGCAATGTTTTATTCTAGGCAATGAAAGGGGAGTAAAAAGCACAACTCCCCTGCAGAAACATATACAATTGTTTTTTTTTTTTTTTTTGACAAAACGTACTCTCCCCCCCCCATCCATCCATTAACAAATATAAAAAACTGTTTGCATGGGATGGCATTTCTGAGCATTTACTGCATTCCACTCAAATTCCACTGCTGGATTTGATGGGGAAAGAAAGAAAAACCCTCTCTCTCCCCTCCCCTCTCCCTTTCATTCCTTGTGTCTTTATTTGCAGTGCAATACACAGCCCGACACAGAGCCAGGGCCTACTTACAGGGGAAAACAACACCCAGAGCCAGGGTTGGAGACAGTATGCAGACTGAAAAAGTTAATCATTACTTCTGTCTGCCTTCATAATCTAATCACTTCTCCTAAGCACATGCTAAACTCACATCCACACGCACGTTATTCAAGCCCTTAGAATTAGCCTCTCGCAGGCTTCCTTTGGAAAACTTGGGATAACTTTCCATAATTACAACCCCAGTTTACCAATAATAATGCCGTTCCAAATAACAAAAATGTATTGTTCATTTAAAAAAAAAAAAAAAAATGTTTTAACTTATTTATGGTATTTCCCAACATTGCATACTTCTGATTTCTTCCAGCCATGGGAAACCGCAGGGTTTGCTTTTTTTTTTCCCCCTCAGACTTTAAAAATAAAAAAAATTCTGAAATTGACATACATTTATTAAAATCCGGCCTGATCATTGCAGCTTTGTAACTGCCCACTAGGAAAAATAGTGTATTTTCCTCTTCTGTTTCTACTTTCCTTACAAAACATAAATTTAAGCAGAAAGAGGAGGGTGTTGCATGGCAATTTACTGCGGACTCTAATGCATGTTGCTTACATAGCCATTTTCAAAGGTATACTCTATCCTTTCATCTGGGTTAACAGCCCGAGTCATCAAATGCCTTCTAATATTATTTCTAAGCAGGCATCACTTTTCCTGTGGACTATCTTAACTAAATAGAAGCTTCTTCTAATTACAGTCTTACACTGTAATTTGGAACATCTGCATGGACACAGCTGTCCTGCCATCCAATGATCATCAAACGCAAGAAGCTGATTGAGCAAGTGTCAGACATATTTAGTCCTGATAATATATATGTGGACTCTGCATGCTCCAGTTTACAAGGGGGGGGGGGGGGGGGGAGAGAAAAAATAATGACTTTTCAGATTAAAACCTTAATATTCAGAAGGCACGACAGCCAGTCCCTGCTTGATCAGAAACACATTGCGAGCAGAGGCCTAACTGCGCAGGAACCAAATAAAAGTTCAACCAGCACCAACTCCAATGTCATTTCCTTCATCACCAATGCATTCGACGATAAACAACTCGAGCACTTGTTTTTTTTTCTTTCTTTTCTTATCCTCTCTTTCTCCTTTCTAAACATTCAGACAGGGGACTTTTAAAGATGGCAACCGTCATATTAAAGACCCAGAATCCGTGAAATGGCGATGGGGAGCCACCGCTCGTTCCCTTTCCTAATAAACTGAAAAATAACAAGTACACCGTGGTGTGAGAGAGAATTTATGGGCGCAAGAAATCCCTGCCCGTCTAATTTTTGGAGCCGGAGGGAGACAAACATCCCGAATTCACACAGCGCCAAACAATCTCTCAGAGACGCGCCTTTCAACATTTAAGATGAAGGCTGAAAGAGGCAATATGTAGCTAAAGTGCTTTCACATCATCCATTGAGAATACAAAAAAAAAAAAGGGGGGGGCTTGATCCTACAATACATCTGTCCCAATCTTGGGAAGTGATTTATAATAGTAACAGGCTGGCAATCTTTTAGGACGGACGGACGGACGCACGCACGCGCACGCACGCACGCACGCACGCACACACACACACACACACGTTGTTGCTGTAATGATTATTTAACCCCGGGAGAATTGTTCCAGTCAAACCCCCCCCACCCCTCTCCCCTCTCCAACCCCTCACTGCTTGTGTGTGTTTAAAGGGTGGTCTTGAGCTGATTACATCCTTGGAGGAATGTCTGAGAGGGTGTGTTGTGGATTTAACAGCCAGGGACAGCAGAACCTCAGTGCCTTCACCACTAAAAGGGATTAACCCATTATTAACAGTGTCACCAAAGGCATGTTCTTACCTCCTAATGGGGTAGATATTATTCAACGCTACTGAAAACAAAGAACCAAAATAAATAGAAATACGTCCCCAAAACAAAAATATTATATAGGATTGAGTTCACTAAAGCAAAAATCGGTCAATAATGTGAAACACTCCACGCTTTGTTCAAGACCAATAGTGTTCTAGTTTTTAAACTCCAAAATACCTCCTAAAACATACAAATGGGACGGTCTCGGAATGACCTGCGCAATACCTGAAATAGTCAGAACGAGGTCCTGAAGAAGTATGGAAGAAAATAAAGAGGTTGAATGTTTCAAGTCCCCCTTATTATACGTATGTCAAATGTTCCATGACATAATAAATAAATATACATGTTCGTGTAAAGGTCTTGTAGTACGTCCCACATACTGAAACCCACATGGGCATGAAATCAAATAAATACCATTAGTTCTATAATACATAAAAGATTTAAACTGCAAAGACTGAGTAACAAAACTCTTAAAAAATCCCACAATGTCCCATTTAGCACTTTTGTGCAAAAAAGCGGATTTTATTCTCCTGTGGATGGTCATAATATATATTCTTGATATGACCGTCCACAGGAGAATAAAATCCGCTTTATTGCGCAAAAGTGCTAAATGGGACTTTTTGGGATGTTTGAGAGTTTTGTTACTCAGCCTTTGTAGCTTACATCTTTTATAAAACTAATGGTATTTGATATGTATGTAATATATCTCTCTCTACATCTCAGTATTTGCTGGCGTTCAAGATTTTGTTGGAGATTGACAAAGGCAAGAGAGCCCACATCTGTAACTTCAAATCAGGTGAAGCGAAAAAAAATGGAGGAACCTAAAGTTCAAAAACATAACCCCAAAAGAAAATATCTCTACTCGTTGGGTTTGACATTTTACGCTCATTAAATGAGCAACAATGCTACATACACTACACACACAATTACAACCCCGGGTGCCTATTGTGCTAGGAAAACAAAGACAGGCGCATAAGCTCCTTGCAGTCTCTTGCTTTGAATAATGATAAAGTTACAAAGCTCCATAGGCTCTCCTCTTCCGAGCACGTGTCCCAGGTAGACCATCATTATCTCCTCAACCACACCAACACCACCACGGTCAGAAAGTCTGGCGTTCCGTATATTAATGATGCAGATCAACCTCGGCAAGCCAAAGCAAATACACATACTGCTATACTGTAGTAAACATGTTTCACAGAAAGATAGATTTAAATGCAAATAAAAAATGTAAAAATCGGCATTTGGACCCGATGTTGGAAAAACAAAATCATGCAGGGCTTAAACCACTTGCGCTGAAGCAAGGGATGTCCTTAAAACCTGACCTGTTGGTGGCCATTGAGGACCGGAGCTGGCCACCCCTGGCCTAAACAATGGGAGGTCATTCATAGTATCCTATACTAACTGCTCTGGTGCTTTAACTCCTAGGACAGCAACGCAGTCAAAAAAGGCACTAACAGGTTTCCAATGCCCTGTACTTAGATCAACAGCAACAGCGCAGACTTCTCTCTCGGTTCTAATTAATGAACTCTTAAGAACCCGTAAGCAGCAGGAATTCAAACAAAAGCCAGCCGCTGGTAAGCTATTGTTACGGTTTAGACTGAGGCTGGGCAAAGTCTGCCCTTTATGTGCGATTAATCTTATGGAACAAAACAAGCCCTTTAGAACCAGCATACACCAGCAAACCCGCCCAGGGGGAAAAAGATGAAGATTATATTCGTGGACCCGTTTTACTTTACTGGAAACGCAATAAAGCGAAAGCACTCGCACAAACAACATCTGCTCTTGTGATTCGCGTAACTCATGACGCAAGGTACCCCAAATATTTTTTTCCCCCGCATGGAGGCACCGAAAACCAAAAATTATAGAATAAAAATCAACACGCTTCTAGTTTTGGCTGGAGTGTGGTTGAATGATCACTGAAAGAATTCCTACAATGCCATCGTTTGGAAATTCAACAACACTGCAGCCATCTTTAAACAATACTAAGGATATTTTGCATGTACAGTATTCAGAATTTTTTTTTTTTTTTTTTTAAATATAAATAAAAAAACTCTGGATGCAATATGAATGCAAAACAATAAGCAAATACGCCATTAAAAAAAAAAAAAAAAGTTTACACCTCTATAGACAAAGAATAAAATGGTGCTGGTGCCTTAAATGACCAATTATTCTGCAAAGGGAGGTGAAAAGGCTAAGGGCAGAGCAAACTCATTTTTATAAGTTAAACCCAAGATAATGACGCTGGGTGGGGACCCGTGTGAGAGTTAAGCAGCCAAACCAAAATTAGCTCTCAGCCAACAGCTTCCTTGGCCTCAAAGTTTGGTGGAAGGAAGCTGAAAAAGTCATGAAAAGATCCTTCAGTATATTGAGAGAAAAAAAAATAAAAAATAATAAAGTCTACAGCAACTTTAAACTAGAGGTGAACCCTGCTATTAAAATATTTTTTTTAAATAATACAAATAAAATAAAGTACTCCAGCGGTGTTTTCTTCTTCTTGTACAGAGTGAATAAAAAGCTTTTTATGCTCTTTTTCTTGAGAGCGAAGGCTCTTTTTTTTCTTTCTTTTTCTGCACTGTTTTTATAAAGGAATGAGGCAATTTCCTCCCTTGTCTCATTATTTCCTGTTAACCAACAAGGTGAAAGTTATCACCGCACATTAAAATTTCTGCCACCAAGTCAAACAAAATGCAGGTATTGGGGCACATCAGTATCCTTCACTGCAAGACAAACTTGGTTCAAGTTAGCAGCATCTAAAATAGTATAGTGTGACCAATACCGACACAAGAAAGTCATGGTGGGTAAATAAAAGCCCTCCAACTGTGTAAGCCAGGGGGGCTCAACTCCAGTCCTCAAGCCCTCCCAACAGGTCAAGTTTTCAGGATATCCCAGCTCCAGCACAGGTGGCTCAGTCGAAGATAGCCTCTGATTGAGCCACCTGTGCTGAAACTGGGATATCCTGAAAACCTGACCTGTTGGGGTGGAGGGGGGGCTTGAGGACTGGAGTTAAACATCCCTGGTATAAGTTACAGAAAAGTCTAAAATCCATGCGCACATCTGTGTCCTTCACATGCAATCAAAATGGGCTTCACCCATTGTCACATCACAGAGCGATGGAACGGCAGAGAAGGATTCTGGGTAAAGACATGCAAAGAGAGCCACATCCCCAACTCAAACAAGACCCATTATAAATTCTCTAGAAGGGGCCAGAAAAAGGGCCTGCAATGTGAGACTCTGTTGACAGAAGAATGGATAATGTAATTATTGAACCCACGAGTTAGGTGGAGGGGCCAACGACACATGTCATGCCATAGGCATGTGCACACGCAGTAAGTTTTTGGCATGCTCTCACTGATGCCTTTGAGATCTCTGCAAATCGGGGCACAAACATGTATTCTATTTCAACCAAGTTACATGTTTTAAAGGAAGGCCTTCCCTTATAGCAAGCCTCAGAAGTCCCATTTCTTCCGGCCACCTTGAAAACGTTACAGTTTACATGTAACCCCCATTCTCAGCCAGAGGGGCCCGGCGCAGAGAATAGAAATACTGAAGACCCTAAACACGAACGAGGGGGGGGGGGGGAGAAGGTGGATGAAAAACAATAATGAATTGATCTGAACATCTCACCTGAAGCATATCAAAGCATACACACAATGTATTACTATCACATTTAATTTTGGGGGGAAGGAAGAGGGTGCCAATGAATAAAATGTAAACTCCGCTTTTATTTGTGTATCACGACTAAGCTGAAGCTGTGGATCAGTAGCCCCATATCTTTGGAGCCGAAAATAAACTGGAAAGGAAGCTGCTCTGTGACAGTAGGCAGGCAGCCAGACTGCTGCGTGGGTCATTTAATCCTGCTTAAGAAAGATGGTACTGTTGGCAGTGACCTCTGTGTGGCCTGCTACAGTATTCTCCTAGACGGCTCATTCCCCCAGGTCCCCCAGACGGCACCAGCAGGAATTCAGATGTTCACCTTCAGTCACGTAGCTGATAATGCAGGCGGCTGTCTGATACCAGGGACTATGGAGGGTTTAACACCCCATATTTCTCTTAACCCTGTTCAGTGCTGAATTGGGATTACACCCAACAGTAGACAACATGTGGTGGTGTCTGGGTACCACTAATTATTTTAAACACCCAGAGTACCACTACTTTATTATTTGTACTTTTTTTTTTTTTTTTAGGAAGCCTTCCTCTAATTCTAAAATGCAGTCTAGAGTCCCCATGGTTTCATAACTGCAGATCAGACACAGTACCACTATTTTAAACAACTTTTACCACTGCAGCCAAGAGCCCATTCCAACATATTTGGTCTGTAACACTAATGAACGGCTGCAAAATGGGGACAACACATTTATAAAAAATAAACAAAAAAAAACAATTTGCTTTGATAAATCTAGTGCCATTGATGTTTAGCACCCTTAATCTTGGAAAGCCCACCCTAGCTGCTTGAACAAGGCCTCTGCCAGGAAAGGGGCGGACCCGAGAAGGAGCTGGGATGGCGCGTCAAAGGCCAAAAGCTACACAGGGTTCTTGCCAAGTCCAGTTTCCCTCCACTTCACTGGCCTGGCCGCTAACAGCCACGGTCAGGTGATGTGTTCTTTGCTGCAGTACAGCCAGTCTGGCAGGCGGCCTAGTCTCATCCAAAGCCTTTACTCTCTTCGTCTCGCTATTAACCCCCTTATAACCTCGCTGTCGCCCAGGACATGCCAAGCTCTGCTCTCGGGTGGCTTGCTCCGTGCTGCCATCACCTGTTTCCTCAGCAGCAAACCAATACTTGGAAACAATAATACATTTAAAAAATAAAAAACACATTTTTAAAGTTTATTTTTCTCCTTTTTAAAGTCTGTTTAACAGTGATCTCACGCAAAAGTACTCAGCTGGGAATCAAATGCTGTTTATTCCAACATGCACACACATTCCCATCCACGTACTAGTCAAGCGTTGTGCTTCACTGTGGAAAGTTAAAGCTTCAGCACAGGTGGCTCAATTAGTGGCTGAAGCTGGGATATCCTAAAAACCTGTCCTGTTGGTTGCTCTTGAGAGCTGGAGTTGGCCACCCTGTTCTAGAAAGACAGGGATCTCTTATTAATAAATAATCCTTTTTTGTTTTTTAAAGTTGATTTACAGAAGTATACATATTTATTAACCCATCAAAGGGATGAATATTTTACAAACCCCATAAGGGTCAGCAATTACTTTGCAATGCAGTCCTGGTGTCCTAATTTCCCAACCCCCCAGCCCCCAGCCCCCCTCCCCCCGGCATCAAAGTCACAGACTAATAAGACATCAGAGAGTTTAATTCTGGCTTGAATCAGCTCTCTGTGTGGAAGTGACACATAAGTAGGCATTTTGGTTCATTATTAACAAGAAACGGTGTCCGAGCCAAAAAAATATCATACGTCTATTGTGAATGCACAGATTGAGAAGACCGGTTCTCTGTGGCTCACACAAGATACCAAAGGGGATCAAAGGCACAGAGAAGCATTCCAGCCTTGTCTGCTATGTCATAATGAAACACAAGTCAGATAGACATCAGGCCTTTTGTAGGAAGGATGAACTAACATTGATTCAAAATGGGTTCTGCATTCTATGACTGGATTGTGGTCAGGAAACTGAGACATTGAGCATCCACTCGGGGCAAAAACAAATAAAAAAAATCCCAAATCATTTTAGTTGATGCCACCTCTTGCTGCGCTGGTCTACTGTGATTCCTTCCTTTCATGGAGGTCAATCAGCAGGCATTTGACAACTTTTTAGCTTTTGGTAGTTAAGAATGTATATAAGCCCTATCTTTTAAATAGCAAAGATACATCATAAAGAGGAGACCTGTGTGACCTTTTAGGGATCTACTCGCACCCCCCCCCCCCCATCCCAATTTTTAAAAAAACGTTTTTAATAGAAGCTTTGGTCAGGTTACTTGTAATAAAATAATTACATGTATTAAGGGGGCAGGCCTTTAAAGTTGCAAGACCCAATTTGATTTAAGATCTGAACCGATTTCACGGATCTAAACTTTGCTTTTTAGTGCTGCAGAACGAAGGGATGCTTGCATGTGCCCATTTCCTACATGAATAGGGCTGTATTTTTGTAAAAATACTGATTATCTGATTTTCTAAGAGTCTAATTATTGCAAGCATAGGAGCTTCAAAACAAAATGCTATGCAGCAGCAGGCCGCCCCCAGAACATTTGGCTGGGGCCCTATGACTAAGCTCACTTACGTATTTAGAGGGAGGGGGCCATCATTTTTAAGAGCCCGAGAAGGATCTAGTCCCCTGCTCTGTGCACACGCCCTCCCCTGCTTGACTCAACACAAAATCTCCCAAAAAACACAGAAGGCTAGGAGGTTGTGAACTTACCATCCCCACCTTACGCCAAAGGCTCAAAGCATTGCATCCCCTCCTGCCCCTTTACCAGTGTCACGTGGCACCACATACATGCATAGTCAGGCAAAGGTAGCCGCACACACTGGGCAGACGCACGGTCAAAGGGGTAGTTTCGAGTCTACAACGATCACAACTGTGATCCAAAATACCAGCACCGCACATCATCAGTAGGAAAAAAAAAAAAATAATAAAACTATACAGTATTTATTCGGTCCAACAACCAGACATTAAGACCGACGTGTCGGTCCCCGTTCCAGATTCTCCCGAAATGTCAGTGTTGTATCTGGTGCTCTGTGCATATCCTTGTTTATTTAACACCGCCTGTATTAATGCAAAAAAAGTGCAGTAGGTTGGTGCTTTAAAAAAAAAAAAAAAAAAAAAAGTAATAAAACAGCCCCAAATAAAACATGCATGTTCCACAGTTTCAAACAATAAAAAAAAGTTTCTTCAGACGTAATTTAAAAAAAAAAAAAAAAAAGGGAAGGGGGTGGGGGAAGTGGTTTGCAAGTGTAGCCCCCTATGTGAGGCCTCCAAAAGTCACGTTTGGCTTCTGTTACCATAGGCAGCTTTCTGTGCTGCTGCTGATAAGGGAGAGAAACCACAGGAGGGATCATTAAGTGGGACTGCCCGTGAAAGTCACTTTTGCACCAAGATCAACTTCTTTTAAGAAAGAGGGGGGGGGGGGGGGGGGGGGTGAGAAAAGGTTCCATCTATAACATGAAAGGGCAGCACGAGTGAATTAAAGGTCACTTCTGTGCTTTTCAGGAGGAACCAGTTCTTTTGTGAGGGGCCCTCTAGGGATTAGGTTTTAGCATTCACATTTTTTCTTCCTTTGCCAAAGGAATCAAGTCCCTGGCTCCAGTGTCCCGGACCTCCCTCTCCCCCCCCCCCCCCCCACCCCCCCAAACTGTGCCCCATTCATTAAGCTAGCTCACTGCAGCGGAGGCCCAGCCAGGAACTGAAAAAAACAACCCAGCAGTCTGCCGAAAGGAGGCCTGCCATTGGTTACACGCAGGACTCCAGAAATGCTGGACTTTATGCTAGCAGCTTTGTACCATGCGGGGAGAAAGGTCTCTCTCCACCTTGAAATTACAATGCTGCTCTGTACAGCGGTCTCTCTACCTGCCGACACTGAATGGGCGAGGAGTTGGGGTGAAGGGGGGGGGGGGGGAGGTTTGGTTCCTGGGTCTGCTCTCCTCGCAGAACAAGCTTTATATTGTTTACATGAGTGTGTAAAAAAGTAATATTCCAACTGCAGGGATTTGGTGTGCAAACGGCAATGCTTGGCCCTTTACCCTTTTGCTGCCCTTACAATTGCGAGGCCCTCGCAACAGGCAAAACATTTTTAAAAAGGTTACTACTAAAGTTGCGTCTGGTAATAAGGTCTTTAAAAAAAAAAAAAAAACCTGGGCACTGTATGAAAGACTCGGTTGAAAAAATATAAAAATTGCACGCTTGCTTGAAAAAAGGTCCGCAGACCCTTTAAATATACACGAGACCAAAAGACGCACGTTTCAGGGTAAAAAAATAAATCAAATTAACCATTCTTCAGGTTGATGCCTGCATACTGTATGGCACCACAAATGCAAAGGATTCTGGGTACGACCATGTCACCAAGGCTTCTGTTTACATTATGATGAAACATTTACCATTTGACATCTCCGTAGAAACGCATGCACTGATTTCTGTAACCCGCCAAACTACCCACACGCTGTAAACAAAAATGACAAGTTTATGGCACAAGATATTCGCTTTGTCTTTTTTTTTTTTTTTTGCTTCTCCTGCAGCCTCGTGCTTTTGCCTCTCGGGGGTTGAACATTAAAGAACTACGCAACCACGCAGAATAGGGCCGCTAGTAAATCAGGCTTAATGTAAAACAAATGCTCTTTCATGTGGAAGCATTTGGCTTCGTTTCATGGCTTGCGTAGTTAACCGTGGTCCTCCGTGAATCAACACTCTTATCAGCGGTTCATTAAACGAGGACGCTGGAGCTACACTCACAAAAGCAATGGCTCTTAACTGAGTGTCCGGAGGGGGAGCTGCCTTGGTCAACAAAAGCCATATTATGCTCTAGGGTGGCCAACTCTAGCACTCAAGGGCCACCAGCAAGTAAGGTTTGCCAGCTATCCCTGCTTCAGCACAGGTGGCTCAGTCAAATACTGAGCCACCTGTGCTGAAGCAGGGATATTCCCAATACCTGTCCTGTTGTTGGCCCTTCAGGACTGGAGTTGGTTGCCCCTGCTCTAAGAGTTGTACCATCTTCCAAGCATAATGGCAAAACAAGGTAACGTGGACCGTGACTGCACATCCGCATTGTAATTCACACCATTGAAGCCCTTCCTCCATCAAAATGACGCAAAAGGGTGATACGCTGCATGCTCATTTATTTGCATGTCTTTACCCAGAATCCCTAGCTGCAGTATTGTATTCTAAGTGATAATTGGGCCGCAGACCTGTCTGAGACCTGCAAATGTGCTCACAAGAGGTATTTTTATTTGCTATGCACCAGAGGTGGAGGCAACTCCAGTCCTCTAGGGCCACCTGTGCTGAAGCAGGAATATCCTGAAAACTTGGCCTGTTGGTGGCCCTTGAGGACTGGAGTTGCCATTGCCTGCTATACCCTGTACAAGTGGAGGGGTTTTTTTTTTTACCACTTGTTTACCCACCATAACTTATTTCATGTGCGCGTCCAACAAAATGACACTTACCGCCATCCCCTCCCTTCCCCAGATAAAACCCCGCCCTGGGATCCCTTCAGCTGGCCATTACAGCGTGTTAGATTTCAGCATGGTAGCCCTGGCAAATTACATGCGCTCCAAGGAGGCTTTGCAAAAGCTCGAAGTTTGGAGACCTACGCCCATAAAATCCTTCCATAACTTAAAATTCCTCCTTAAAGCCTTTGTTGGCTTGAGAGACTTCCCACACACAACCACAAAAAGCAAAGAGAGAGGGAAGGGGGGTGATCTATGAAATAAGAGAGAAAAAAAACCTTAACTTCACCAGCTCAAGCCACAAGATTAAAGTACACCAGTGAGCCCCTTTAAGAACGCATTCACAGGCTGGCTGCGTTATTTCCTGCAGCTTCTACCCCTCTCGTTTCTTTGCCTTCACCAGCAGACTAGACGTGGAGATGTTATCAAGAACCCAAAACTTGAAACTACCCTACCCCTCTTTAAAAGCGAGGTCTGCCGGTGCCCATTTCAACAGGGATGAAAAATAAATAAATGCCTCGCACCGCTTTGAATTTACCCACACATACTTTTCTCTCTTTTTTTTTTTTTTTTAATCGCCATCCTGAATGATCAGATAACATCCTCAGTAGAATGGGAGTTTCTCTCTCATGCATCCGAACACACACTTCTTTCACCAGACTTCAAAAGATTACCGACTGACACACACACACACACACACACACACACACACACACACACACACACACACACACACACACACACACACACACACACACACACACACACACACACACACACACACAGAATCCCCTTTAAGAAGCAAAGAGGTTGTTTAACTTCAGGCCAGATAGCAGTAAAAGGGTTAATCTCACGATAGCTGCCAACATACAAATTATGCTGCAAAAATAATAATAAAAATAAATACACACAATACTGTGCTCCCGGGGCACATCCAGAGCACATGTGATTCCTAGACCGAGGAAGAGACGTCCAGGAGTTGCCACCACCATTAATTTAAAAATGCCTGCTGGTTAGTCCCTGAACCGAGTGACTATGGCAGGATTATCCATGTGGTCGTGCCGTCTGCATTAAGCAGCACTTCGTCACAAGCCCTGTGCAACCCGAATGGAAAATAAATAAATAAATATATATATATATATATATATATATATATATATATACATACATATATATATATACTGTATATATACATATATACATATATATATATATATATATACACATATATACATATATACATATATACATATATACACACACATATATATATATATATATATATATACATATACATATATATTTATATAAACACACATATACATATATATTCCCCCCCTTACAACACTAACAAGACGTTTTACTGAAATGACATCTGGAAATATACAGACTGCTGGGGCCTCTTGGCAGAATTGTTAATGAAGACTTGAGAAGAATTTACTAGGTCTTTCTGCTTTTGATTTTTTTTTTTTTTGCCTGTAGATGAGGGTCTGCTCACATATAACAACCCAATTAAGTACTGCTACGTAAGGTTTCAACTGCATCCGTTTCTATAACGGAACGAAATGCCGCCTAGTTAAAGTCCTCGCCTTTGGTTACCGCACCCACAAAAACATAAATTTAGTATGCACTGCAAAAGCCTCCTGCCCCTACACGGAGACGTGGGAATCTAGTGTAAGCTTATGCCAACAAGATTCAGAACCAGCTTCCTGGGCTAAACCCGATGGACCCAGCGACGCTCTTAAACGGAAAAGTTTTTAGGCAAGGAAACCGGAAAACCTAAAAAACGTTTCCTTCAAAAACAACAAACATATTAAAAAGCTTTTCACGTTTAATTTCGCCATTCTATCGAGCTACGTATAGATAAACATCTCGCGCGTAAAAGGAACAATACGGTTCTTTTTATTACCACCAAAAACTAGTGGGGGTAAAACAGATTTCATTCACCGCTGAAAATGAAAAAAATGTCATTGAATGTTAACAATTAGCATAATTAATATCTGCCACTAATCTCACCTGAAAGCCCCCCAGGGGCTAGGTAATTAGTTCCCCCTGTTTCTGTGGAGGAAGGCACAGAGTCTGGAGAATCCGCTGGAATAAATAAAAAGGGGGGGGAAATACATTAATAGATCATTCTGGTTATCCTGTACGCGTGTATATTGTAAATTCGTGCTTTTTTACTTATGTCGTAGGGTTGATGACATACACCGCGCTTACAACACATACATTGTTGCAGGCTTGATGAGGCTACATAGGCGCGTACAATCTACTTTCGGTGCCCGAGACACGGGGACAGTGTGACTTGCCCAATGGAGGTGACACCAGGACTTAACCCTGTTAATATCATGATGCACATTGCACCAAACCATTGTGTGCTAAAATCAGACAAAAAAAAGGAAATAGATCACAGGTTGTAATGTCAGAAACGCATCGGCCTGTAGCCACAACCCTGAATTACTTTGCTGTGTCCTGCAGACCTCTGTCCCAAGGGAAGAGTCTAAAGAGCCGACATCCCAAAAGCCCAGCATGCTCTCCAGACTTGCGCCATTCATCTGGATTCACATTCCCACTAGATGCAAGAGCAGAGTTTATGAAAGAAGCACTAGTCGGTAGCACGCACCAATGCTACCAAATGCTGGAGTCTCTCCACCGCTTGATAGTAAGTAGTACATGCAAACCTTATGAACGAACCACCGACTAGAAGTCCTAAGGCTCACTGCAGAAGAACTACCTGCACCAAACTCGAGATAAAACCAACACCATTGGCTCTATCAATTGTTTTTTTTAATAGATCGCCTAAAATCATTAGCGGCACAGGCTGCCATGTATTCATGCCCGTACATGTTTTCTTATTCTTTGCAAGGTGTGCGCCATGCGATTGCATTAAGAAAGGTTTTCGTCTACTTGCATTGGTCATTCGCGTCAACAAAGAAACTTGACGGACAATTGATGCATTTCCTGGTGCACGCCTGATTTTTATTCATCTCCCGTACATGCAATTAATCCCTCAAGAGAAAAAAAAAGCCAAAATCCTAGAGGTCATCTCCGGATAGTATTACCGCGAATAATGCATGGGGTATCATACACAGTATCGGAGATATGTCCCACAACCACAGTTGCTGTCTCTTACTCTCTCTCTCTTCCCGCTTAATAAACATGGAACCTAAAGTAGATGTAATGGAAGCCAGATGTAGATATGTCCCCTGCCAGCCCGTGTCTTCTGTACTTTAATGAGCTTGTGACTACCTTTTTTCAGAAGCCCTTAAGGGGCGAGCGGAATGGTTAACATGAGTTTTTCAAAGGTCTCACAAGTGGATAAAATGGCAGCCAGGTACGCGGAGATTGGCTTAGCAAAAAGTAAACATACTAACCCTTGAGGTGTGAGGTGTGTATTTATACCATTCAATATTAATCGCTGTAGGTTGTTTCACTGGGCAACCCCCCCCCCCCCCCCCCCCAAGTTTCACAAAATAGGTTTTAACGCAAAATGTCACTTAAACTCTTTGTGTTCGAGTTAGAGTAGAGACAGTGCCGGCGTGAAATCAGAGCCGCTCACAAAAGACTATTTCTCAATGGAAACTCAACATGCAACTACAGTAGTCACGGAATGCGCCAACCCATTGTACTGAGCGACTGATAATGGAGCGTAATGAATAAATAATGAAGGAGAAGGAGACATTATGGTAATAGCTGAAGTGGGAATACCTGGTTCGAGACAATGATAAAATCGTTGGCCCCCTAGCCAGTATACACCATCTCATTGTGTTTGGGACAGGGGTGTGCAACTGCCGTCCTCAAGGGCCACCAACAGGTCAGGTTTTCAGGATATCCCTGCTTAAGCACAGGGGGTGCAGTCAATGACTGAGCCACCTGTGCTGAAGCATAGATATCATGAAAACCTAACCTGTTGGAGGCGCTTGAGGATTGGCGTTGGCTACACCCGGTCCAGAAGCTTGGCACATTCCGTAGATGGCAAAATGTAACAAACCAACGATGCAGGGGAAAAAGCAATTAAAGGGCATGCAATCAAAAGTTTAATCGTGGCAAAGAATAACCTATAACAGGAATATACAGTTTAACAGGATACACTTAATCAAACTGAAAACAATGGGGGAGACAGGAAGCAGTTACTTGTGAAATATTGTACAGTAAGTACACTTTCTATATGCCTTCAAGACATTTTTTTTTTGTTTTTGCATGTCCTTAGGAAAAAAGTTTCATTGACCCCTTCACCGCCAGATAGGTAAACCCCACGGGTACAAAAATGTTTAGCACTTGGAAAATGACAGCGGTGCCTTCAACCTGTGGAGTAGGCTCAATCCTCACACTTCCAAGCCCTCCAGCATTATAGCTGACCTGTAACGAGACGCTACAAACTAAACTCTCACGCGTAACGCAGCCCCGGGTTATAGTTACAGGAACTTGGCCGCGTGACAGCAAAACAAAACAAAATAAAGTTCTCTTTGTCCTTCTGCCCCACACGGAGGAAGCACCAAGTCTGAGTCTATTCTAAATGCCACTGCTTTTATTTACACACCGAGCTGCGATTCCATAACGTGTGCACCCTGTGCCAGAGAGGCCGGCAGGGCAGGTTTTACTTGCAGGTATTGGAAACTAATCCTAAAACTGCTAGCATCGCCATGACCTTCAGTTCAGGGTGCCCGAGAGCATCCATCTATAAAACTCCCACGTCGTCTTTGGACACGCAAGGAAGGAAAACGTGGGGAAGAGACGAACCGGTATCTTTCTGAATATTTACAATATAACAGTAAACCAGGTCATTTCTACAAAAACCATCTGCTGCAGAAGTACGTTTTACGATGCACTGCAGTTAGGGGCCCAAACTCTTCCTATAGAGTCGGTAGTGCATAAAAAGTTCGGCACCAGATTCAGTATTTAGCAATAGTCTGGCATAGGCTGATTTCAATGGTCTTCTGCCGTTTGGACAGATACCTAAACAATGGTTCCAAGCCACAGATCGGTATCCAACCCCAGCTCGCCATTCTGGAAGCAAAAGTTCTGTTCCTAACATAGTACAAACTGGATCCAAAAAGGAAAAAAAAAAAAAAAGTGTTAAATGGTGGACAGATCCACGTTTCAGTCCAAACGTGAGTCTTTGTGAAGATAGCATGCAAGTGTCAGCAGCTGCATTCATTAGCAGCATGGTATCTTGACAAAGGCCCAGCTTAAGGCCGAAACGATCTGTCCACCATTAAACATTCCTTTTTTACATTTGCAAAGTTCTGTAGAGTGCGGTTTCCTTTCCTTTTTGGATCCAGTTTGGAGCGATTAGCCCTGCAACCGTTCACCTGAGGAAATTCCACAGCTGAAGTGAGTGCTCCTGCCTTCAAAATTCCCAACGTAATACAAGTCAATGAACACCGGAAGGTTGAATGCCCTGAATCCGGGCACGTGAGCTGGGACTTAATCACAGGGTTAGCGGAGACAGGGTGCGCATGTCTGAAGGTTTGTGTGTGGATAGCTAGGTATGATCAAGATGTGAGTGAACTACCCCTATTCAGTCTACATCTAAGAGAAGGATGGGGACCACGGAACTGCATATACTGCAATATGGTTCTGAAGACTTGAAACCTGGCAAGAAAACATGTGGAACTACTTCCCCTTGGCTCAGGAGTGACCAACTCCAGTCCTCAAGGGCCACCAACAAGTCAAGTTAAGGATATCCCTGCTTCACCTCAGGTGGCTCAATCAATGCCTAAGCCAGCTGTGCTGAAGCAGGGGGATATTGTTAAAACCTGACCTGTTCGTGACCCTTGAGGACTGGAGTTGGCCACTCCTGCCTTAGGCCTCGGGCATGGTGCCGCGCTGATCCGCGCTACTGCTCTGCCTCGCTTGCTCAAACTGGAGCTTTTTTGTGTCCTGGCAGGCGAGGCAGTGAGCGCGCTTTGGGGGCGGGGTGAAGGCGTGTCGGGAGACGGGGCTAGTCCCTCGCTCCCATTGGATGTGAGTGGTCACGTGACCGCTCCTCCGCTCCCCTGAGCGGCAATTTTTAAATTTGCCTGTCTCTCCAAAATATCTGAGCCTCCGCACGCATGCGGAAGCGGCTGCTAAAGACGCGCCGATGACAAATGCAGGGGGTAAGTGCATCTGCTCAGCGTGGCTCACCGTACTATGTCCCAGGCCTTAGGCACAACCTCAGTCTGCTGGCAAACCATCACAACAGCCAACCTTCCCACCTCAGCACGGAGCAGAACCTTCCGTACCGGTGGCCTTAAAATCATTCTCCACAGAGCCTTCTTAATTACCCCAGTTACAACAAAAGTGCTTTTTTAATTATCATCATTATTATTTGCCCAACGATCGTAAGTGTGCTACTTTGTACTTGTTAAACTGGTTATGATTTCACAGTTTTCCATTACAGAATGATGTTCCTCGTCTCACCTAGTAACACGAGATAAACAGATTGAACACAATGCTCAGCGTGCCCAAAATCTCAGCAGCCGCAGCGCTGAAGACTTTTTAAAGACTGTCCAATTCTCTTTTCCCTGCACATAAAAAAGCAGCGTTCCCTTGGCAGAACCGGAATGCAATAAAAACCCCAAACACTCGGAAGCGCTCACCCCTGCAACACTTCACTGGGTGTTTGGAACTTCTTTATTACGTTTAAAGCTGCAGTTCAAGCGGACGTTTAAAATAAAAAATTCCATTCAATATGTGCATCAATACAATTTTGCACACTGACAAGAAGAGTCAGCTCAGGGGTTCTTTATATCACACTGTTAGTGCTGCAGAAGAGTAACCAGGCTGCAAAGGTGTGTGGAAGATCATGTGACCAGGCAGGCACGAGATACAATTGGTGTACTGCTGGAAAGAGGGCAAAGGGGGTGTGCCAGAGCCGGTCTCACAAGAGGAAGGGGATGCGACTTTGTAAATGGTAACTATAGAAACAAAAATGCTTGTTACATTAGAATAAATGAAAAATGTCTTTAAATTTTTTATTATTATTTTTTTTAAATGCTACAATTATTTTCCCATAGTACAAAACTGATTTATTTAAAAAAAAACACACACATAGTATATTGCTTGAACTGTAACTTTAAGAAACTTCTAGCTTTTCATGTTTAGGCATGAAAAACAGATGCAAAAAAAAGCACCAAAGTATACACCAAGCCGGGGGCGATTCCATTCGGCAACAAGGACAATGGCAAAGCAGATTTAGAAACCAGCTAAAGATTCAGAAGATACCTATGTGGACCCTCACAAAAGTAATTGTACATTCATTTTTTTATTTGTTCAGCAGCAGCTGACGAGCATCACAGGTTACGTGAATAAGGTGACTGGGACGAAAAGGGTCAAAGTCAAATAAAAATTCTGGGCCAGGTGAGAGGCCAGTTAAAACGAATAAAACGAACAGCAAAACAACCCCAGAATGTCGTCACTTCACTCAGGCCAACGCTACCTATCCGCGAGACGACGTTATTTTAGCCACCGTATCATTTATCAACTGTCTCCATAAAAAAATAAAACTATTTCCCTTATCCCATGGCAGGTGGGTGGAATGTTTAGGCGCCCCCCACGCATTGTAATCCCTGTATTACCAGCTTCTGCTTGCTTTTAGACCAGGGGTGTCACGACTCCAGTCCTCAAAGGCCACCAACAGGTTAGGTTTTCAAGATATCCCTGCTTCAGCACAGGTGGCTCAATCTTCATCTGAGCCATCTGTGCTGAAGCAGGGATGTGCTGAAGCAGGGATATCCTGAAAACCTGACCGGTTGGCGGCCCTTGACTGGAGTTGCCCAACCCTGCTTTAGACCGTCTGCTCCCACAATTGTTTTCTGCGCTGTGCTGACCAGCATATATTTTGTGTGCCGCAATAAATAAATATATGTTTAGTCAGTCACCAGATATTTTCTTCTTCCGATTGGCAGCTTCAATCACTTCCTATTGGCTGATCTGAGCATCTTTTCCTTTCAAAGCTGCATATTGGTGTTTGTGGCTTCTTTGTTTACACACATTTTGCTACCCTAATGTCAACACTTGCAACTGAATAAATGCATCACTCATTGAATAAAAAGGCCTGGCACAGCCCATACAGTACTGCAAACCTCACTGTCTCTGGAAGCCCAATGCCAGCTTTAACTCCATTAACTAAAAGAAGCCGTTCATCCCTTAAAACGTTTATTGTCTTAAAATGATGCTACAGTTGTAGGATTTTTACACTGAGCCAGCCGTGTACACACAGATGTGCAGCACAAGAATACAGATGTGCTACAGATGTTAATGCAGCACGAGGATGGCAGGACAGGACCTGAGATAAAGGCAGAAGGAAAGCTCTGCCCAACATATCTTGCCATATAAAATGAAGTAGGAACCTCAATCATTACTATACATGATGGGAACAAAAGATAAGTTTACTAAGAAGTCAACTATCAATACACACACAATTTTTAACATGCTTAAAATCGTATTTATTTTAAGACACTACAGGTGTGGAATTGTGTCAACAATTAGATTTTTATGTTGAAAACCAGCCATCTGCAAAGCAATGGGGAACTCGCATCCAAACCGGGTTCCTTGTGCCGTTTCAGTCTTATGGGGCGGGTACACCCAAAAGGAAATGAAATGGCAATACCACGATGGATAAAAAGGTGTAAATCGTTGTTTAATTGTACGGGGAGAATTGACGCACGAGTTTGGTTTACTGCTTGCGTGACATTAGGACATAATCGCAAATAAAAGACCCCAGCTCCAATCAATACTTGGGAGCAATTAATCTTTAGCTGGAGATATGGAGGTGACTCAGTTACCACTCCCTGACATTATGCACATTTCCGATATACTCGCAGACTTCCCTCTCTGCCCACAATACCAGCCTTATTTATCTAACACAAGGTGAGCTAGGTGCCAGCCAGAACTTTTTGCAGGCGACTCAACAGAGCTGGTGCCAGATTAAAATGGGCTTTTGTCCTGGCAGGCAGCCCATTAATTAGACGCAACAGGCATGCCAGAGCTTGCATTTAACCTCTCTAGTGCCAGAATAATGTGCTGGATTTCTTCCTCCTGTGGCACTCAAGGAGAAGACAACTCCAGCCCTCAAGGGCCACCAACAGGCCAGGTTTTTAGGATGTCCCTGCTTCGGCACAGGTGGCTCAGTCAAAGACTGAACCACCTGTGCTGAAGCAGGGACATCCTAAAACCTGGCCTGTTGGTGGCCCTTGAGGGCTGGAGTTGGCCATCCCCTGGTCTACATGATCATCGGAAAGAATAACAAAAAAAAAGAAGTAATAAAATAAGTGAGATGTTGACAGTAATGACAAGAAAATACAGCTGAATGTATGCCATCTTACTTCCATGTATTAGAAATAAATAAGACTGGCCACTGGGGATTCATTGAACATATAACGTTTCATCGCAACACCACTTGTCAAACCAAATTTAAGAACAATCTTCACTTAAGATTTCATTTTCTATATACATGTCAGCAAGGCGTACAAAAGCACTTAATGAATAGCAATAGTTTCATTGTGGTTAGTATTAATAGCAATAACAGTAATAGCAGAATGACAGAAATTATGCTTACACCCTTTTATTAGTAACATACTGGCAGACTTACTAATATCTAGAGCAATAACTGTGCTAATAATACATTTTAAAAGTGCCATTCCTCCAATTAATGTTTGAGAATAATATAGCATTTCTATATATCTTTCTCAGACATTAAACATGATGGTATACACATTGAAACCAACAAAAATAAAAAAAAACCATGAGATTCTGTGGAAACCAATGTTAACCATCTTGTTTTATCCCGGCTTGCAACACCATAAAACAAGTCCTAAAAAAGTTGTCCTTAAATGTGACAATTATATTTTATAAATAGCATTTGGGGATTGGATACTGACAATAATTAAGTAAATTATAGTTTAGTAGCCAGCTCAATAGTTTATGAAAACAACCAAGTATTAAGCTGTAGAACAAAAAGAAAAAAAAAAAGAAAAAAATACAATTAAAAAAAACAAAAAAAAAAAAAACACTGCACAATACTCAAGGACTCACAAAAATGTATCCAGACCAAGAAAATAAGTTCTCCAGGGGAGGGAGGGGAAAAAAAAAAAAGGACATAAAAGCTGTCAAGATGAAACAAATCAGGACTGCAGTGAAAGAAGAGATGTTGAAACAACCCCTTCCTCTTCTTAACAAGAACAGGCTACTTTGAATTATATATATAAAAAAAAAAAAAAACGTTCCCTAGTACTTACCAGTTGGTTTGAGAAAATCCATTGGATATCTGGAGTAAGGAGGTGGGGGGGAGTCTGCAATGAAGAAAAAAAAAGGGAGAGAAAATAAAGGCAGAGCCATGAGAAAAAGAGAAGGGAAGAAAAAAAAAAAAAGGGGGAGAAGATAGAAACTTATGATAACAGTGGCATTCTTTTAGCAAAACTGTTTGTGTAAGCTCTGGGGGTGGGAGGCAGGGCAGCTAGGCGGTGATTGCCTTGATATTTAGCAGTCAGATAAACAAAAGAGGCCGCCTGGCGCCAGTGTCCCTGCTATCTACTTCTCTGGCTGTCTGATCAGGGGCTCTCTCCTTGGCTCAGCTAAAGCACTTCACAGCAGCTCTGCAAAATCCCCAACTCGTCCAGACTGCCTGATAATCCTGCTGCTAGTTACATGCACATTTCACAGAAAGGGGGGGGGGGGGGTGAGGGGTTCAATAAACGAAATGTGCCATTTACCACTTTTCTTGTTCATTTATAGACATTTTATTTTTGGGATAAGCAAAAATTTAAATATATATATATATATTTTTTTTAAATGCTGGAGCCCTTTTAACGTATTCTATTTTTAACCAGAAAAAAAAGGTGATGTTTCCCTTTTCCTTATGGAGAGATTATTTTGGGGGGGGGGGGCATGTTACAGAATGTAGGTGGAGGTCAGAATTAAAGCAGGTTACTGCAGTATATCCTGACCCAGAATGCTTGAGAATTCTCTGTATACATCTGTGAAAAAGTAGGAGACATTCAAATTGTGTGTCTAACCACATTTTTGCATGTTATATCATTTGTTGGGTAATAACCTCAAATGTGCAGCATGTGATAGGATTAAAATAGGTAAATGTAGAGGCTTTGTTTTTCCCTGCCCCCCCCCCCCCCCACCCACCCTAGCCGTTTGTATTTTGAGAATACCATCACAGAATTAAAGCCATCAGCCACACTTACTTTGTTTAACGTGAGAAAAATTAAAAATGTGTTATAAAATACACAGAGCAAACTGTTGGATTTGCTGAATTAAAATAATGTAACATGGGGAAACAAACTCTTAACCCCTTCAGTTCCTGTGCGGTTATTTAAAGATCCCTCATAATTCTATATTTAAAATGACACCTAGGCTCTAGTAATAACTGTCTGCATAGAAAACAGCGTTAACAACCAAGATATCTGTCATCGTTAATAAAAAAAGAAAGGGGGGGATTCAACTCGCACTAAAGATGTCATGTTATAAAGTCTGTTAGCTTTTAAAGGTCTAATCATGGTCAGCTCCTCTCTGTGTCCAGGATGAAGTATGCATTGTACTGACTGCATGTAAAACAAAATCTCAAGACAAAAGAATCAATATGCCTGAAATAGAAGTCATGTTATAAAGTACAAATAGAATTATTAAGGCAGCAGGCTCCCCAAAGGCTGCTCAGATTGGGTACATCAATTCACTAAACCTGTCACAATAATGTACTGTATTTGGGTCACAATAGTTCAGCTGGAGCCAAAATGTCCTGGGTTTCAGGGTTTAGTGAGACAGCTTCAAGCAAGTCCCCTCTAAATTCCGGACAAACAACTAGAGACCAAGGATAACCCTACTCCACCTTTAACACTGTGACAATCAGGGACTTCACATCTAGGAGGTAGGGTGCCAAGAAAGATCCCCAGGAATAACCTTATATCACTCTCTAAACAATCATCAAAACTCTGTGCAGAAAGGACACTATTAACAACAGGACCATTCGAGCCTGTCTATTGTACCTTGGAAACAGGTCTTACCAAACCGGTCTCTCTAACATCCCCCCCCCCCCCCCCCCCCCCCAGGAGATTCACACTGAGCACAACAAGGACGTTATGCCCCTTAGATTCTATCCCACCATCACTGACCCATATAGGAGACACGCAGCCATCACTAGTCTGACCCATATGAGACACAGCCATCACAAGTCTCACTCGGCCATATGGGAGAGACAGCCAAACAAGTCTCTCTGACCCATATATGAAACACACATCCCTCAATAGTCTCTCTCTCTCACCCATGTAGGAGAGGCACAGCCATCACTTCTCTCTCTCTGATCCATATAAGAAGCACAATCAGGACTAGTTTACTGCTAACTGGCAATAGGGAGCCAAATGGTCACTCAGTAAAATCCTCCACAAAAAACACCCTCAGGAATCCCATGTAAACTCAATAGTAACCATGTGTGGCCAGATGATCACCATGCATGCTACCTCTATACCTACTACCACCTTACATGCCCATCCCAATGAACTCCTGAGGAGTCCCACAAGCAGGACCGGCAGTGAGTGCCCTACAACCACCACCTTTACTCACACAGACCTAGCAGCTCTGGAGTCACACACTGGAGAGCTAGAAAACCCCATAGCAGACTGGTATGGAAATAGCGAGCACCATCATTGCGCGCACTGAGATAGGTCCAAAGTGGCACTTTGCACAGCAAGGACGACACTGGCAGAAGCGAGGGTATCACTATATATATACACTGTAGCACAGCCCCAGTAACCCCCCCCCCCCATCCCTTACCTAGCTCGCAGAGCCTGCTCAGATGGTGCGGGTTGCAGCACACCAGCTCGGGGTTGTTCTTCGCGTAGGACTCGCAGCAGCTGAGCCTCTTGACCTCGGACGAGTGCCGCAGATCCGGCCACCTGAAGACCTTGCACAGCAGCAGGGGTAAGGAGAAGGGCGGCTGCTGCTGCTGCGGCTGCCCCTGCCCCAACCTGCAGCAGTCCGGCTTGGCCGAGGCAGGCAGCAGCAACAGGCAGGAGCTGCGGGCTCCCCCCTTGGACTCCACCGCCTGCAGCAGCCCCTCCAGCTGCTTCTCCTTCAGCCGCTTCAGCACGGCGTGGGCGAGGCTCTTCAGTTCAGCCTCCGATCCCAGCTGCGCCTTGGAGACCTTGCCCGGCTTGCCCATGCAGCAGCTGCCGGTTCCATGCGCCTTGCCCACGGCTTCCCCTCCTCCTCCGCCTCCCCCCGTTTCCCCGGGCGCTCGGCTCCTCCAGAGTCGCCGGACGAGCACCGATCGTTTGGTCCTGAACATGCGGGACGAGAGCAAGGCTTCCCGGCTACAAAACGTGCATGACGCCCGCAAATCATGAAGGATCCGGGATCCGAGGCCGGGCAGAGACCAGCAGCAGCAGCAGCCCGGGAGGGTGGGGGGGACCTGGGGATCCGAGAAGCCAAAGTGATCTGGAACATACGCCAGTCTTTTGGGATAAGAGATCCACCAAAATGCACGGGACAAAACGATTTAAAAAAAAATAAAAAAAATTATATATATCCTTTTATAGGGGGTTAGGGTCCCCGGGATAAAGAATCCAAAATAAATAGATCATAGATCTTTGCATGCAAGTAATATACCTTCAAAAAAACCCCTATAAACATGCCAGGGAGGCTGCGATCCGCACGGTCATTTAATAGGGAGGAAAAAATACAATTACCAGGAAAAGGTAAAAATGATGCAAAATAAAAGGTGTTGCAGGGGTATAGTGATGCATGTGAAGTATTAACCTTAATTGGTTAAGATCTGCAAGTATTAGGGGGTTTGATAAATGGGGTCCTCAATATAAGAAGGGAAAAAAAAAGCCCCCCACTCTACAAATCCAAGAGGGGGGAGAAAAATAATGTAAAATTCGTATACGAGGATAAAATAGAAACATAAGGAGGTTGCGGATCTGGAAGTGGTTGCAAAAAAATATATATATAATACGAAAAAATGTAATAAAAGCAGGTTTAAGAAATGTATATCCGGAGGTTTAGATTCCCTTTTAGAAGCCCAGTGCGTCCTCTTCTTCTGGTTTAATCCACAAGAATCCGTGATCCGGCTGCTCAGGAGGAGAGAGGGGGGAAAAATAAACTGGGACCTGTCTTTTCCTCCTTCTCAGAGAGCTGCTCCGCCCCCGTCTGTGTTATGGAAATGTGCAATCAAATGGGAGGGGGAGGGAGGTTCTCTGAGCTCTCCACCACCAGCAGCAGCAGCAGCAGCACAAGGAAGAATATACCATATATATATATATATATATATATGTGTGTGTTAAACAGGGGGCAGAGAACGAATCAAAAATAAAAGGTTTTGCAATAAAAGCTTATGTGTGGAAGTGCCAAATATCTGTATTTATTCATTGCTTGCCATTCTTCTTCTGTTCCCAGATATGGAGAGCTCTTCTCTGTGTTTCCCCTGCCCACCAGTTACTATTTCAGTACATTATACTTGTTATGGCTATTATAAATTGGATGAGGGGGGGGGGAGAGGTGTGTGCAGTGAGCTGGAGGGGGGAGGTGAGCTGGGGGGGAGGGGGGAGGGGGGAGGTGAGCTGGGGGGGAGGGGGGAGGGGGGAGGTGAGCTGGGGGGGAGGGGGGAGGGGGGAGGTGAGCTGGGGGGGAGGGGGGAGGGGGAGGTGAGCTGGGGGGGAGGGGGGAGGGGGGAGGTGTGTGCAGTGAGCCGGGGGGGGAGGGGGAAGGGGGGAGGTGTGTGCAGTGAGCCGGGGGGGGGAGGGGGGATGTGTGTGCAGTGAGCCGGGAGGGAGGGGGGAGGTGTGTGCAGTGAGCCAGGGGGGAGGGGGGAGGTGTGTGCAGTGAGCTATGGGGGGAGGTGTGTGCAGTGAGCCAGGGGGGAGGGGAAACGTGTGTGCAGTGAGCCAGGGGGGAGGGGGAGAGGTGTGTGCAGTGAACTGGGGGGGAGGGGAGAGGTGTGTGCAGTGAGCTGGGGGGGAGGGGAGAGGTGTGTGCAATGAGCTGGGGGGGAGGGGAGAGGTGTGTGTGCAGTGAGCTGGGGGGGGAGATGTGTGTGTGCAGTGAGCTGGGGGGGAGGAGGTGTGTGTGCAGTGAGCTGGGGGGGGAGAGGTGTGTGCAGTGAGCTGGGGGGAGAGGTGTGTGTGCAGTGGGGGGGAGGAGGTGTGTGTGCAGTGAGCTGGGGGGGGAGAGGTGTGTGTGCAGTGAGCTGGGGGGGAGAGGTGTGTGTGCAGTGAGCTGGGGGGGAGAGGTGTGTGCAGTGAGCTGGGGGGAGGTGAGTGTGCAGGGGAGGTGGGGGGGAGGTGAGTGTGCAGGGGAGGTGGGGGGGAGGGAGTGTGCAGGGGAGGTGGGGGGGAGGGGAGTGTGCAGGGGAGGTGGGGGGGAGGGGAGTGTGCAGGGGAGGTGGGGGGGAGGGGAGTGTGCAGGGGAGGTGGGGGGAGGGGAGTGTGCAGGGGAGGTGGGGGGGAGAGATGTGTGCAGGGGAGGTGGGGGAGGGGAGGTGGGGGGGAGAGATGTGTGCAGGGGAGGTGGGGGGGAAGATGTGTGCAGGGGAGGTGGGGGGGAGAGATGTGTGCAGGGGAGGTGGGGGGGAGAGATGTGTGCAGGGGAGGTGGGGGGGGGAGAGATGTGTGTGGGGGAGGGGAGGTGCGTGCAGGGGAGGTGGGAAGGGAGGTGCGTGCAGTGAAGGTGGGAGGGGAGGTGCGTGCAGTGAAGGTAGGAGGGGAGGTATGTGCACTGTAGGTGGGAGGGGAGGTGTGTGCAGTGGAGGTGGGAGGGGAAGTGTGTGCAGTGAAGGTGGGAGGGGAGGTGTGTGCAGTGAAGGTGGGAGGGGAGGTGTGTGCAGTGAAGGTGGGAGGGGAGGTGTGTGCAGTGAAGGTGGGAGGGGAGGTGTGTGCAGTGGGAGGGGAGGTGTGCAGTGAAGGTGGGAGGGGAGGTGTGTGCAGTGAAGGTGGGAGGGGAGGTGTGTGCAGTGAAAATGGGAGGGGAGGTGTGTGCAGTGAAGGTGGGAGGGGAGGTGTGTGCAGTGAAGGTGGGAGGGGAGGAGTGTGCAGTGAAGGGGAGGTGTGTGCATTGGAGATTGGGGGGGGGGAGAGGTGTGTGCAGTGATGGTGGGAGGGGAAGGTGTGTGCAGTGGAGGTGGGATGGGAGGTGTGTGCAGTGAAGGTGGGATGAGAGGTGTGTTCATTAGAGATTGGGGAGGAGAGGTGTGTGCAGTGATGGTGGGAGGGGAAGGTGTGTGCAGTGGAAATTGGGGGGGAGAGGTGTGTGCAGTGAAGGTGGGAGGGGAGGTGTGTGCAGTAATGGTGGGAGGGGGGAGGTGTGTACATTGGAGATTGGGGGGGAGAGGTGTGTGCAGTGAAGGTGGGAGGGGAGGTATGTGCAGTGTAGGTGGGAGGGGAGGTGTGTGCAGTTAAGGTGGGAGGGGAGGTGCGTGCAATGAAGGTGGGGGGGGGGGTGTGCAGTGTAGGTGGGAGGGGAGGTGTGTGCAGTGTAGGTGGGAGGGGAGGTGTGTGCAGTGAAGGTGGGAGGGGAGGTGTGTGCAGTTAAGGTGGGAGGGGAGAGGTGTGTGCATTGGAGATTGGGGGGGAGAGGTGCGTGCAGTGTAGGTGGGAGGGGAGGTGAGTGCAGTGAAGGTGGGAGGGGTGGTGTGTGCAGTGGAGGTGGGAGGGGAGGTGTGTGCAGTGAAGGTGGGAGGGGAGGTGTGTGCAGTGGAGGTGGGAGGGGAGGTGTGTGCAGTGTAGGTGGGAGGGGAGGTGTGTGCAGTGAAGGTGGGAGGGGTGGTGTGTGCAGTGGAGGTGGGAGTGGAGGTGTGTGCAGTGGAGGTGGGAGGGGAGGTGTGTGCAGTGTAGGTGGGAGGGGAGGTGTGTGCAGTGAAGGTGGGAGGGGTGGTGTGTGCAGTGGAGGTGGGAGGGGAGGTGTGTGCAGTGAAGGTGGGAGGGGAGGTGTGTGCAGTGGAGGTGGGAGGGGAGGTGTGTGCAGTGGAGGTGGGAGGGGAGGTGTGTGCAGTGGAGGTGGGAGGGGAGGTGTGTGCAGTGGAGGTGAGAGGGGAGGTGTGTGCAGTGAAGGTGGGAGGGGAGGAGTGTGCAGTGAAGGTGGGAGGGGTGGTGTGTGCAGTGGAGGTGGGAGGGGAGGTGTGTGCAGTGAAGGTGGGAGGGGAGGTGTGTGCAGTGGAGGTGGGAGGGGAGGTGTGTGCAGTGGAGGTGGGAGGGGAGGTGTGTGCAGTGGAGGTGGGAGGGGAGGTGTGTGCAGTGGAGGTGAGAGGGGAGGTGTGTGCAGTGGAGGTGGGAGGGGAGGAGTGTGCAGTGAAGGTGGGAGGGGAGGTGTGTGCAGTGGAGGTGGGAGGGGAGGTGTGTGCAGTGAAGGTGGGAGGGGAGGGGGAAGGGAGAGGTGTGTGCAGTGGAGATTGGGGGGAGAGGTGCGTGCAGTGAGCTGCCTCTCTCCCTCCCCTGTCTGTGGCTGCTGCCTCTGTGCTCTCAGTCAGTGTGCGGTGGTGCGGGCCCCGTCACGTGGGCGTCTAGACACCCTGTCGCTTTAAAAAAAAAGTGATTGTGTTGCGCAAACAGCTCAGGTTACTAGTGTGTGTGTGTGTGTGTGTGTGTGTGTGTGTGTGTGTGTGTGTGTGTGTGTGTGTGTGTGTGTGTGTGTGTGTGTGTGTGTGTGTGTGTGTGTGTGTGTGTGTTAATATGATGTGGTGTGCTCTGGGGATCCTGCTGCTTTTAACCCTCTCAGTGCCTGGCAGGAAATGAATGGGCTCCGGGTGAATGTTTAGATCTTGCTGACATTAACCCTCTCAGTGCTGGAGGCTCTGCACTGTCTGCATCTGTCTGTTTTTATTATTACTGGGGGGGGGGGGGGGGGGAGAGAGCTTCTTTTAACCCCTTAAATGCCATGTCAATGACTTGGAGAGAGGACTGGGGAGCGTTATCCCCCTCCAGTGCCAGCGAAGCATGTCCTACCACACAGGGACATGTCATGCTGAGATACGGGACACAACTAGTATATACATCCAGCTACGGTTAACCCTTGCAGCGCGTGGGTGGAATGATTAGGGGGTAAGGTGTCTAAATACAGGTGGATTTATACAATAGACAGAGACACTTAACACACAACAAAAATGACTGGTCAGGGGTAAGATCGTTTTTTCCCCCCCTGATGGTGCGTGTGGACCAGTCCTGTTATATTGGTAGCTATGATCCAGAGACTACAATATAGTCTAAGGTAAGTGTGTTAAGTGTCTTTGTCTATTGTGTGCCGATACACCCCACCTAATATTCCATCAATTTGAGAGTGCATCATGTTTTTTAATTGCTATGTTTTTATTTTTTTATATAACTATATAAAACGAATTTTGCAGGCACATTAAGGGGCTTATCCAAAATCAGCCAAAGCGGACATTTTTGGAAGGAAATCCCTATTGAATTCTATAGAATAAGCCCCTAAATCATCATTACCCTGAAGAGTTTACACTGTAAGGCCGCGTCCATAGTAGAACGCTTTTTCTTCCGCGCTCCTCCCTCCCGGCGTCGCGCTTGCAAAACAAACTTGTTTGTATTGCGAAGCGCCGCTCTCCCTGTAGCGCATGCGCGCGCGCACTATGCGCATATGCATTGTCGTCCTATTGTTTGTTTCGGCGCGAGTTACGTAGCTCATGCTGTATCCTGCACTATGGACGCGGCCTCACGCTGGTTCCTGAGGCACAGGTGATAAAGTGACTTGTCCATGGTTACAAGCTCCCTCAGGGGTTCTATCCACTACACAGCCAGTGCTATTACCACCAGCTTACACCTTATTGTTAGCATACACACTGCTTCAGTGCCAACACATTGCTTACATTTATATTCATGTCACATTATCATTAGCCCAACTCTATTTAACGCAATATGAGGCTAATTGCAAATAGTAACATCACTATGGCAATATCCAGTTGTTGTTGTTGTTAGCCATCAGACAGAAAATACACATGACCACACTTTACAATGTTTGTATATTTTTGGTGGAGCATAAGGAAGTGGTACTTTAGTGGAACTGGATGTCTGAGTAATACAATACAAATTAGAAAATGATTGTCCCCTTCAATCACATAAGCACGTACATACACATATATCCTATATACTATATATAGTGGCGAGAAAAAGTTTGTGAACCCCTTAGGATTTTCACATATCACATATTTCAAACCTAACATTTTATTCGATCTTAATCCAAGTCCTAATAATAGATAAAGATAACCTGATGAAACAAATGACACAAAAACATGATACTTTTTAACATTTATTTATCCACAGAGGATTCAACAATCAATATCCATGTATGGCAAAGTATGTGAACCTTTAGGCCTCGTTCAGGGTGCAGGCTTCGGAGGGAGGAAGGGCGTGCTGCCGTGCGAGCTGCCGTGGGACACAAAGTATTCAAATTGAATACTGGTTGTCAGGGTAGCAGCTGCCCTGTCTCCGAAGCCAGGAGTTGACGCTGGCTACAGTTTCAAGAAACGAAAAAATCGTTTTTTGAATCTGCAGCAGCGTCACTGGGACCTCGGCAGCCAATGAAATCATTATTGAGAATGATTTCATGACTGCAGCTTGGATCCCTAAGGCCTCGTTCAGGGTGTCAGCTGCAGGACTCAGAGGGAGGGCGTGAGGGAGGCAGTGCTGCAGTTTGCTGGGCGATCTGTGTTTATCCCCCAGCAGACTTTTCAGCGTTGGGGAGGGGAGGGGGCGGGGTTACACACGGCAGGGTAAGTATCCAAGTTGCAGTCATGAAATCATTCTGAAGAATGATTTCATTGGCTGCCAAGGTCCCAGTGAAGCTGCTGCAGCTCCAAAAAACTAAATTTTCGTTTATTGAAACTGTAGTCAGCTTCAACTCCTGGCTTCGGAGACAGGGCAGTTGCTACCCTGAAAACCAGTATTCAAATTGAATACTTTGTTTCTCACGGCAGCACGCACGGCAGCACGCCCTCCCTCCGAAGCCAGCACCCTGAACGAGGCCTAAGCTGCCGTGTGTAGCTCCGCCCCCTCCCCGCCCCCTCCTCAACTCCTGAAACAGTCTGCTGGGGATGAACACACATCGCCCAGCAAACTGCCGTCCTCCCTCCCGCCCTCCCTCCCGCCCTCCCTCCAACTCCTGCCTCTGGCACCCTGAACGAGGCCTTAGGCTGCGGTCGCAGTCACCGCCACAGCGTACGGCTCAGCGTGCGCTGTGCTATCAAGCCCCGCCCCCCCCCCAGTCCGGCCGGTCCCAGTCCATACCTTGTCGCGCACCTTTCCCCAGCGGTGCGCGACAGGTTTTCAGGGAGGCAGAGGAATTTGAACTCGACATCTGC
>NC_134483.1:35998864-36018864 GCF_040206685.1 Ascaphus truei
TATCCAATCAGAGAACAGGGTTTTCAATAATGCCCTGAATTTTACTGCTTTAGCCTATAATAGATCTTAATCCAAGTCCTAGTAATAGATAAAGATAACCTGATCAAACAAATGACACACAAACATGATACTTTTTCAACATTTATCTATCCTAAAAATGATTCAACATTCAATATCCTTGTGTGGAAAAGTATGTGTGAACCTTTAGATTCACTATCTGTCGGGACCCCCTTGAGCAGAAATGACTTCAACCTAGTGTTTCCTGTAACTACTGGTCAGTCTCTCACATGGTGGAATTTTGGCCAATTGCTCCTTTCAGAGCTGCTTCATTTCAGTGACATTTGAGGGCTTCCTTGCATGGACAGCTTGCTTCAGGTCCTGCCATAAAATTTTGATGGGGTTTAGGTCCATGCTTTGACTTAGCCAGTTTAAACATGGAATTTCTTCTTCTGCAGCCATTCTTTTGTAGATCTGCGTTTATGTTTAGGATCATTGTCTTGCTGCATGATCCATTTTCGCTTCAGCTCAGACTGATGGCTTGACATTATCCTCTAGAATCTTCTGATAGGCATAATTTATGGTTGTCAATGATTGCAAGCCGTCCAGGTCCTGAGGTGGTAAAACAACCCCAAACCATCACACCGTGCTTGACGGTTGAGATGAGGTTCTTCTGTTCGAATGCAGTTTTGGTTTTCGCCCAACATAACGTTTCTCATAGAGGCCAAAAAGTTCTACCTTTGACTTGTCTGTCCAGAGAACCTTGTTCCAGAAGTCTTGTGTATCATCTATGTGCTGTTTGGCGAAATTCAAATGGGCCGCAATATTCTTTTTAGAGAGCAATGGTTTCCTTCTGGCTATCCTTCAATCAACACCATTCCTGTTCAGTCTTTATCTAATACTGGAGTCATAAACGCTCACATTAGCCAAGGCTAGTGTGACCTGCTGATCCTTGGATGTTAGTCTGGGGTTCTTGGCAACTTTCTGGATGAATTCCCGGTTTGTTCTTCGAGAGATTTTGGTATGACGACCGCTCCTGGGTAGAGTGACTGTGGTCTTGAACTTTCTCCATTTGTAGACTGTCTGACCGTGACTTGGTGGAGCTCCAAATCCTTATAAATTGTTTTGTAACCCATTCTAGATCGATTAGCATCAATAGCTGTTCATCTGAGGTCCTCGTACATTTTCTTTTGATCGTGGCATTGTATTTCAACATACCTGTATGGTGAAGACCAAACTCGCAAAGTTTCTGATCTTTATATAGTGTGGGGCCTCCAAACCCACACCTGAAGATCTACCTAATTATTTAAACACCTGATTCTAATTATCCCCTTCAATTTAGCTGATACAACTAGGGTTTCACTTACTTCTGCACATACCCTGACTCTTAATTACTCATTGTCAAGTTAGAACACAATTTTGTTTAAAAAGATATGGAATTGGTTAATATAAACCCTATTGGATATTTAAGAAAGACTGGTTTTGATTCAAGAAGGTAATTACAGAATTCCATAGTAATTCAATGATGATCATTGGGGTGCACACACTTTTTTTTCCCCCTCACCGCTGTGCTGTGTCCGCACCATTAAAAAATAAATATATACATTTGAAATGTAAATCTTTCAAATCTATTGTTGAGCAATAACTTTAACGAACCATAACGATTTAGTAGAAATAAAGTAGGCAATTCATAGAACATGTTTGCTTTTTGTCACATTTATTGGATATTTCTGTAATACCATAGTAAAATATTTTAGTCAGCAATTGTGGCGGATGTGATCATTATAAAGCAGCTGTCCAAGCTGTTTCTCTTTCTTAATTATTTGTAATTTCCTCCCCCCCCCCTTGTATGTGCATCCACACAATAAGTGATTAGCTAAGCTGCCGATCGATTCTTTCTCCTGTGATCAATCGGCGAAGATTCGGCTCGTGGGTTCACTAAATGGCTGCAGAGGCGTATTTACTCAGTATCTGTGACTTTGTAAATGGATGCAATAGAAACAAAAAAGGCTTGTTACATTATAATACATTAAAAATGTAATTCAGAGTTATTAAAAATTTTTTAAAAAAAAAAGTATTTTCTCGTGGTACAGAACTGATTTATTAAAAAAACACACACGTAGGATATTGCTAGGACAGCCGCTTTAACTGAAGGTATTTTTAAGTTCACTCTGACAACCTTGCTGATTTTTTAAATTGCTTCCCAAGCATACAGATCAAACCTGAAACATTAGGAATGTAATACTATAATTTATATTTTATTTGCTACTGTAACCTCAATTTGTGGTTTGTTATAAGCCATGTTTTTATTCTTCACCCTTTAGGTCTTTCGGCAGCTGCAGGAATTGGGGTAGATGATCTTCGTAGGTTATGTATACTGCGAATGAGTTTTGTGAAGGGATGGGGTCCGGATTACCCGAGACAAAGTATTAAGGAAACTCCGTGCTGGATTGAAATTCATTTGCACCGTGCTCTCCAGCTGCTGGATGAAGTGCTCCATACCATGCCAATTGCAGATCCCCAACCTCTGGACTGATCACTGTAAACAGGACACCACCAGAAATATGTTTCCATTACATTATCAAGGCGGAAGACTGAAAAATGCAGTCGTGTTTGTAACCTGAATATATATATATATATAAATATATACATATCTTTTTTTTTTTTTTGCATACTCTTTTCATATTGTGATGGAAATAAAGTTTGCGATCTCCCCTCTTTTTCTAGAAAAAAAAATAAAGTAGCATTTATTTTCTCCACTTTTCATTTACACAAACCTTGCACCTTACTTGTCCATACTAAAATGTATCTAAATACAGTCTGGTGAGCTCTTTTAATGGATCAAGATTATAGTGTGATTTTCCCAGTAACATTTGGCTATAAACACCTTTTTTGTGTTAAGCACGCTGGCCTAGAATGGAAAAATCAATGTTCTAGTCTAACCACCTTGTACATTAATGATTCATTAGAAAGAGACAGCAGCACTTAAATGTTGCAGTCTACATGTTGAGGGGTGTGAGTCTGGATACGGTTTTTTAATCCCTCTCCTCTTTAACTTCTATTAGTGTGTAGTTGTCTGTGTTCTGCTTTGCAGGCTGACAGTACATAGATAAGAGGCAGATTGATGGCTATAGCTTGCAGTCCTGAACACTAGGCATGCTTTTTTTTTCACCTTCATCTCCTTGCACATTAAAAAAAAAAAGTATGCTATTAAGTCATGCCAATACAGGATTTTATTCAGTACCGACTTAAAGTAACTCCAAATACACTAATATTGCCAATCCCATTCTAAACACCTAATAGTATGTTGCAGCTAATGGAAGAATCCCAAGACCCCTGACTAAATTATAAGACTCCTGAGCAACAAAACATGCCATAACAACTTGTGGTATGTTATATTTAAGGAGAACGTTTTATATTTCGTTTCTGGTTTTCATTATGAAATTCAATGTTGGAACAGGTTATGGCCATATCAAGAAAAAAAAATTCTGACAATGGAGTAAAAATATTTAAAAGTACTTTTTGTTCTTCAATGCCTTGATGTTGCGTTTTTTGTTTTTGTGTTGGGTTTTCTTTGTAAACATAGTTGCAGTAACAGAGTAAATAACATTAATCTACTAAATCCATGGGAATTGATGCAAGCAAAAGTAACATCACAAATTGTATATAGCAAATCAAAATGTATAAATTGCCAATTTTGTCCTAACTTGTACTCTCAAAAAAGAAAATGTTTTCCCTATGTCTAAAGAATAAACCATAATTTTCATACCTGTCAATTATTATACACACTATGCCATTAATGGTCTCATCATTTGGCAATGAATGACCTTGTATAGAAAGTCGCTGCAAGTGTATTATCTGTACAACGGAAAACGTATGCTTTTTATCTAGATGTTAGGATAAATAAAATGCTGAAAACCACAAACCTACCTGATTGCATTATTTTACTTTTATATACTGTTATAGTTATAGGCATCTTATTTTTAGACATGTAAAGCGAAAAAAAGTGACTTGTGTTCTAACAAATTACTAGTTCCCAATAAACAGCCATTTGTTTATTTTAATTATTTGCTAACTGAATTTTTAATTTCCTTTGTTTAGTGAACAGAATATATCATTACTGCTGTCGGGATGCTTTGTTTTGTACTGATAGATATACACATTCACACACTTTTACACTGGGCTGGACGCACGGTTCATAGATATGTATATATTATATATCTATCTATATAATATCTATATTATATAATCTCGTACGTCCAGCCCACAGTAGTAGTGAAGAAAATCCCAGAGTACGGAGAGAGAGAAGAAAGAAAAAAAAAAGCGGAGCACAGCGTTTTCAACAAACTGGGGCTATGCAGAAAAAGGAATTAAAAGATGATTTTATTGGGTGGGTGACAACATGGAGGGTAGCGGTTATGTCACTTTATTTTTGGAACTGGGGGAGGGGGGAAACTGTGGGGCCTGCTAGAGCTGATCCATACTCTGTTAAATTCCAGGGACCCCAGTTCCTGACATACTTGCTGGCGAAATTACCGGTATTACTTCTTTGTTTTAAAGGGAACTTAAATGGGGAGACACAACCAATTTTGTTGCAGCTTCCAACTGGGCCAAGATTTGTCAGCAATTTTGTTTCCCTCTGAGACTTAAACTTGGTAGCATCACTGGCGACTAACTCGGGAACCAGTGGGAGGTGAACATCGAGAAATGTCACTGGAACACCTGGTTTCCACCTTGTAAAGAAAAAAATAGAGGCTAAATAAGTCCTGTCAGGGTGTTGGCGAATGCTTTTCACTTTTTTTTTTTTTTTTTGCAAATCCAGTGTATGTTGCTACAAAGTCTTAATTTAACTTCTAGTTTAATTTAGATTTCCTAGTTGTAAAATGTAACAAAACTTTAGAATTTTACCCAACTGCATTAAAAGCAAGCAAACAAACAATAATAAACCCTCTAAAAAGCGCTAACCTACAAAAAAATAATAAATAGTGATATGTGATAACAAATTAAGGTGAATAACCCTAAAGTGATCAAAAACGAAAGCAGCCAATGGAACAAAAAATCAACAGACTATTCCAAGCCTGTATGAGCCAAAAAAAACCATACAAATAAATTGTCCCAGGCGCTGTGAATAAAGTCCAACGGACCCCAATACCGTGAACCAATTGGGCAGTCTTTAGTAAGGGCTTCCTACGCCAGATAGATGATCCTAATAGTTGGTGGACAGGCAGGGGTGTTATCTGATCTGATGTTGTGATGTCTCTGAAATCATAGAAAAAAGCAACAGGGCACGCACATGGCGTGGTATGGCTTTTCTCAATCACCCCCCTGCCTAGAACCCTGAAATCCTACTTACAGGATGAGTGCTCTCGAGTACAGTTGAGAGAATCTGTGCCTCGGGTCTCTGTCCCTCACAGCATCTCACGGATCCACGTGGTCTGGTCTGCAGGGGTCCCCTCACTCAGCGATGATGGTAACAGAGATGGTGTACTCCAGCGCTCCCACAGATGATTGCGTGTGGGGGGGGGGGAAGAAGGGGGGGGTTGGAGGCGGGGAGAAAATGGAAATATACTAGTGTGATAACGTACAGGGTATTTAATGACATACAGCAATGATGAAATCACACTTACAATAAAAAAGGTTTGCGAGCTCCGCTCACAATGCCGTCCGCAGCCTGTGTAGATCCTAATGCTGCTAAGGGAATGGCCGCCGCACGCTGCACTCGATTCCGGAACTCGAGTGATGTCAGCAGTGGGGCAGACCGGAACTCTCCTCACACTAGGAGCTACGGGTGCCCGGGCAACTCAATTCACTAGGCTCCTCCTCCCTCTAGTGAATTGAGCTGCCCGGGCACCCGTAGCTCCTAGTGTGAGGAGAGTTCCGGTCTGCCCCACTGCTGACGTCACTCGAGTTCCGGAATCGAGTGCAGCGTGCGGCGGCCATTCCCTTAGCAGCATTAGGATCTACACAGGCTGCGGACGGCATTGTGAGCGGAGCTCGCAAACCTTTTTTATTGTAAGTGTGATTTCATCATTGCTGTATGTCATTAAATACCCTGTACGTTATCACACTAGTATATTTCCATTTTCTCCCCGCCTCCAACCCCCCCCTCCTTCCCCCCCCCCCCCCACACGCAATCATCTGTCGGAGCGCTGGAGTACACCATCTCTGTTACCATCATCGCTGAGTGAGGGGACCCCTGCAGACCAGACCACGTGGATCCGTGAGATGCTGTGAGGGACAGAGACGCGAGGCACAGATTCTCTCAACTGTACTCGAGAGCACTCATCCTGTAAGTAGGATTTCAGGGTTCTAGGCAGGGGGGTGATTGAGAAAAGCCATACCACGCCATGTGCGTGCCCTGTTGCTTTTTTCTATGATTTCAGAGACATCACAACATCAGATCAGATAACACCCCTGCCTGTCCACCAACTATCAGGATCATCTATCTGGCGTAGGAAGCCCTTACTAAAGACTGCCCAATTGGTTCACGGTATTGGGGTCCGTTGGACTTTATTCACAGCGCCTGGGACAATTTATTTGTATGTTTTTTTTTGCATTAAAAGCAAACTGCATCATTTGTTTTTAATGGTCTCTTCTGCTTTTATTGGTTTGGATTCGATTCATATACTTTTCAATCTTGAAAATGTAAAGCATATGCAATTGTTGTTTTTAAACCAGTTTGGTACATTTTGCCACTTGAAAATACAGATAACTGAGCTTGTGCTTTCCTTAAACCCCCAATAGATGGTGCACAAATTCAGCAATTGCATTCATGTGCTAAACACCATTTCTGAAAGGACAAAGGGAACATGAATCTAATGTAAATGCATGGTCATGTTTCAACACTTGCATTATTACTTAAGTTGCTCTACTCATTTAAACGCTATACAGTGGATACTGAATGCCTGTATTATAGTTCAGCACTAATTATTAAATTACTGCCCATGAAATGACTGAACCCATAATCCCAGTCTTAGCAAGTTACTTTGCTTCCTTGTGGCTCAGACATAAAAAAATAAGGAGAGGTAGAGACCATCGAGGGGAGAAGGAGAGCTGCTTTATTGTCTGTATTTTTGTTAGTTAGATTCAGGATTGTTTCTGTGACTTGTGAGAGTGATGAGCACAAGTATTGCTACCAGCTCTAGTAGAGTCTACCACAGCTCATGTTAAAAAAAAAAAAAATAACACTTTTTAGGGGGCGAGTCCCTTTCTTGTCTGGCGAGTAGCCTTTTGCATAATTTTGTCGTGCTCCGTTTATAAATAAAAAAAAACTTGCCCATGTTGCTGCAAATGATCATGCGATGGTTGAGACTTTATTTGGTCTGACCAAGTGACTTCATGAATCTTTGCCTTTAGGATTTGGTGAACAAGTCTTGACTCCACTGATATTAAAAATATATTCCCCAATAGATTTTATGGGGTGACACGTAATAAGTATAATCTTTAGTAATTAGGAACACATTTCTCCAAGCATCTACCAGAGGAAAAAGCTTTTATGTTCCTTAAGCAAATGTAACATGACTTTTTGTTTCTAATGGAAAGGGGTTATTTGTGGTCACCACCTATCCAACTCCTGGCTCAGAACAGTATTAATGTCTCACCCCTAATATGATCGGCCAATTTTTAAAATCTGTAGGATTTGAAATAATAGTAAAAACAACAGTATTGTCTAGCTTAATTTGGGGCAATAGCATTAGGCAATGTAAAAACATTACAGTACCTCCAAGTTTACCTATAATAATGAAAAATCTACCACCTTTATCAGACTTGCCATTCTCTGGAAGGAAATAAACTGGGGGATGAGTGTGCACAGAAGAGAAATATGTCTGTTAAATGTACCTTTAAAGGTACAAGTAGCAGTAAAACGTATTTCCTGCAGGGCTGGTGCAGGGGTATGCGGCATCCTAGGCAAACTTTCAGCTCTGAACTTTCAGTTATTTTTTTTTTTTTAAATTATAGCCCCATTCTCTCTCACCCCCTCTTCAATCATCCCCCCTCCTCTTCCTCAATCACCCCCCCATCGCCTCAATCACCCCACCTCCTCTTCCTCTCTCACCCCCATCCTCTTCCTCTCTCACCCCCGTCCTCTTCCTCTCACCCCCTCCCCTCTTTCACCCCCTGCCCCTTCTCTTCCTCTCTCAACCCCTTCTCCACCTCTCACCCTCTTAACAAAGGCTTTGGTGGTCTGAGGTGGAACTGGGCATCGGAGGAAGAGCACGAAAGGAGCAAAGGAGGAAGACAGCGGGGGGAGGCAGGAGAAATGGACTGAGGACAGTGGGAGCAGAGCAGGATGTCCGGGGAGGAGCTGTGCTGTAGCAGCGGTAGACACATGAAGTCAGTGAAAACTCCAGGTTGGACCCTTGGGGTGTGCCTCTCCCCTGGCATCCTCTTCTGCCACCATGCTTCGCTCCTGATGTTCTCCTCTTCCGCCATTCTCTCCCGCCACCGCTCACTGTTATCCTCCTCTGCTTCCGCCACCTGCCTGCACTTACCGCCCTCTTCTGCCGCCCCCCACGTTGTACCACCCTAGGTGACCGCCTAAATTGCCTAGTGGTTGCACCGGCCCTTGTTTCCTCTAGAAAAATCATATCTTCGTTGACCCTAAAATAGATTTGTTGGGATTGTGGAGGCCCATTATGTACAGTAAGATCACTTTATAAACCATGAGTTAAACCAGTGCATAATCTCCAACGACTGAAAAAAGGAGGCATTTTAAATAAAAAATAGTTTTATCAAATAAATAAACCTAGAATACCTGGTGGCAGAAGGAAAGAAGGCCCTGCTTTAAAAATGAACTGGAGACAACATGCACTCCCACTGGGCAAAGGGCTGAATTTTATTATCAAAAGGCAGCGGGTGGAACTTTTACATAGAACAGTAAACATGTAACCATAAAATAAATTTAGACCCACTAAAAGTAAGGGGGAAAAAAAGGAACTGTTTAGATATATAAATATTAGAAAAGCAAAACAAGGACAGGTTATTTTAAACTGTCTCTAAAATAATGTACTTATCTGAAGATTGTTTTGAGTGGTCAGTCAGAATCTGAGTTCGACGGAGTCTGTATGGAACCAGAATTCACCATGAACCCAGACCACACACAGAAGTTCTCCATAATTGATTTTCTCCACAGGCACCAATAGAGACCCAAAGGACACCGAAGAGGTCCGGTCAAGGAATGTCAGGTTGGTTTTGGGGGGCATTTGACATTGTTGTTTCTTATGGACGACTTTTGACCAGGACTGCTTGTTAAGTTTTTTTTACACCTGCGGCCACCCAGTGGTTTTTACTGGAATGGTGCCTGAAGGACCAGGTGTTTTATGACGTCTGCTCTCAACCAGATCCACGATGAAAGGTCTGGACGCCATGGGCACATTTGTACCTCACATTGTAGTTTCTGAGAGTCCCTGTGACTAGTTTAAGGCGTTTTTTGTCCTGGCTAGAGTTTCTGAGGCCAGGTTAGTAAATATTTGGAGCATACTATTGTCCAGGCTAATATCTGGCTGCCGTCATTATGTAGTTACATAGTAGATGAGGTTGAAAAAAGACACACGTCCATCAAGTTCAACCCATTAAGGTGCAATTAGCTGCAAAATTGTGCATTCTGATGATTACATCTTTTGGATTATCTAGAGATCTCAGCCATACAGCCCTGTGTGCCCTATCCATCAGGAATCTATCCAACAGGTACTCCGGCAACATGCTTGAGAGGTTAGAGCTTGAATTTCTTGGTCTGCCATGCTCTGCGATGTTATCAGTTCCTCTTATTTGTTTTCTAGTGCGTCAGTCCTCTCACCCAGCGATCAGATTTCAGAGTTGACATCTCGATGCACCTTCTGGGGTTACAGAGATGTTATGTTGGAGAAGAGATCCTTCACGTCTTCCTTTGTAGCCGGTTGGCTGCACCCTTCTGTTTGTGACAAACACTGTGTGAGTGTGTAGCGAAAAGCCATTATCTTGTTATGAGGAGGAATCTTCCTGTCTCTTTCCCAATGTGGTAATCTAGTAGATTATGCCTGATTAGTTTCACCCACTGGCAGAGCCGAGCTGTTAAGATGCCATTCCACTGGGTACTGTGCTTCTGCTCTCGAAATAACACTTTTTCTAAGCACTGTGCCCAGTATCCCAATTTTACTGCCAGATCCCTGAATAAGTGGTAAAACCACAGAGAGGAGGTGATATGCATTGGCTCCTTGTTCAAAAGTAGACCTTTTGGTTATAGACCCTGGGTGGTTTTATTTGGAGCAGTTTTCCAGCATTAGGAAGAAATGAGCCCATGTACAGTGGCGACTGCCTTTAGTCTAAATCGGCTAGATCCGCGATTTTCAGATTATCCCGGTTATGTGCAGTTTTGTGTCGTTTTCGCCCGGAGTGAACTGCGTTATTTTCGTGCTCCTGATATTAGCATTTTATTCTCGCTGTCTGCAATACTGCAATGCCGTGTAGAAACTCAGGGGGGCGTTTACGAGCTGTTGTCTTGGAAGTCTAATACCTTCGCGGTTGAACCTACGTCCGTACACAGTCTGTGTGTGCACGCGCAGTAATTGTAAATTTGCATATTTAAAGTATACATGCATTTGCAGTGCTGTGCTGCTGTACAGTATGTCTCGTTTGAAAATTGTTGAAACGCATTGGCATGTACAGTACTGTAACAGTGTCACATTTCTGCATATACAGCGCTCTCCCCTCGCTCAGGATAATTAACTGCACTGCAGGGTATTTCAACTTCTTATCTTCTGTGCAATGCAGTACATATCTCCCAAACCATTCCTTTGAACGTGTGTCTGGTTTCAATCACATTCCTGCTTGACAGCAGGAATTTACTGCGCATGCGCCTGTAACTTCGCCCACCACTGCTTGCTTGCCTGAGTGAGTGACCAAAAAAAAAAATAAAGAAATTTTTTTTTATTGAAAAATAATTTTTCTCCACAAGCCTGCAAAAACCATCTTACTGTAGCTTTTGTCTGCGACCTTGTGCATTTGACTGCACATGGTTGATTTGTGTGCTTTTTACGTACTGTATTTGGGGGTGTATTATTATGATGAACTGCCTTTTGAAATTAAAGTATGTCTTTAGCTTTGAACTTCATGCGGCTGTCTTTAATTTTGGGAATCTTGCCATTGTGTTTTGAATCCGTCCATAGCCGAGCTTCAAAACCTCACTGCGCCTGCGTGTAATCCTTGTTCAGATGGGAGCTATTTAGCTGCTTAGCTGCTTACTGCGCATGAGTCACCCAACCCCCCCCTCTCCACAGAGTCATTCGACAGACACCTGCACAGAGTCATTCATTTTCTCAAGTTAGTCATTGTGTTTTTAATCCGTCCCTAGCCGAGCGTCAATCACCTCACTGCGCCTGCGTGTACTCTAAGCCTCTTTGAGATGAGAGCTAGCTGCTTACTGCGCATGAGTCACCCAACCCCCCCCCTCTCCACAGAGTCGTTAATTTTCTGAATCTTGCCATTGTGTTCTAAATCCGTCCATAGCCGAGCTTCAAAGCCTCACTGCGCCTGGGTGTGATCCTTTTTCAGATGGGAGCTAGTTAGCTGCTTAGCTGCTTTGTTTACAGCAACGTTTTGGAAAATCCCTTCTCGAATTTGATTTGCACAGAGCATCACCTTGATATTATAATAATAATAGCATGTTTTTGTATAGCGCTGTTAGTTACAGTATACGTAGCGCTTTCCAGGGACATTTTGCAGGCACAGGTCCCTCCCTGTCCCGTGGAGCTCACAATCTACTGTATGTTTTTGGTGCCTGAGGCGCAGGGAGATAAAGTGACTTGCTTTTTATGTACTGTATTTGGGGGTTGTATTTGGGGGTTTATTGATCAAATTATTATGATGAACTGCCTTTTGAAATTACTGTACTCTACTCTACAGTATGTAATTTCTTTGAACTGCAGCACAACTAATCCTTCATCCCTTCCCCACGCACACACAAACTCTTTTCGACAGACACCTCCACAGAGTCATTCATTTTCTGAAGTTAGTCATTGTGTTTTTAACCCGTCCCTAGCCGAGCGTCAATCGCCTCACTGCGCCTGTGTGTACTCTAAGCCTCTTTGAGATGGGAGCTAGCTGCTTACTGCGCATGAGTCACCCAACCCCCCCCTCTCCACAGAGTCATTCGACAGACACCTCCACAGAGTCATTCATTTTCTGAAGTTAGTCATTGTGTTTTTAATCCGTCCCTAGCCGAGCGTCAATCGACTCACTGCGCCTGTGTGTACTCTAAGCCTCTTTGAGATGGGAGCTAGCTGATTACTGCACATGACTCACCCAACACCCCCCCCCCCCCAAACCCTTTGAGGCTTTGTTTATGGTAACGCTTTGGAAAATCCCTTCTCGAATTTGAAATGTAAATCTGATTTGCACAGCATTGTGAGAATTGAGAGTAAAAAAAACCATTAACTGATTCATGTTGTTTTGACATTCATTCTTATACTGTGGGGGTGGGGGGGGTGGTTGTCAATGATTATGATTACCAGGAATGTGAATAAATATTTATTTTATTTCATCAGGAACAAAAAAATACAAATATAAAAATAATCATGAATAATACATAATGCAGTCTTTATTAAGTTCTTCTGGCAGATTGAAATTGGATAAACATTTAGAAAATATTTGTAAAACATGGAGAAACATGAATTATGCACATTTATAAGAATATTATGTAATAAAATATATACACTGTAATGTATAATATATGTATACTGTATATATATATATATATATATATATATATATATATATATAGATATATATATCTATATATATATATATATATATACACACACACAGTATACTGTACATAGTAATATTATTTTTTCCGTCGTTATCTTGTTCCTCATTCCGTGTACAGTACAGTAGTTCATTGAGAGAGGAGAGGTTTTGTGTACATCAATACTGCTGTTTATATACTGTACATTTGACTGTACAAACAGATTAGACTGGACACAACACCCCGCCTGCCCCCAGGCCACCCTTTTTTCCTGAAACGACAAGAAAACAAAAAATTAGTGCAGTTACTGTATGTGCGTACTGTATTATGGCATTGTGTGATATGTAGTACTAGATATGTAGTGGCTGGTGCTGCTTTCTCTGAAAAGAAAAAAATGACCAGTTAGTAGGCAGTTACTGTACTACTGTCAAACTAGTCTACTGTATACTGGAACTACTGTACTGTATACTCTGACTACTGTTAAATACAACTGTATGTAACCTGATGGCTGGTGCTGCTCTCTCTGTAAAGAAAAAACTGTAACTACTGTACTGTATACTCTGACTATTGGGAAAGAAAAAAATCTGTGCCATACTTACCTGTATCATACTGTACTTACAATACTACTGCACAGTACTACTTTCCTGATGCTTGCCCATTACGCGTGATCACAATGGGCAACACAGTCGCAATATGGTCTATATATTTATTGCAGCGTTCCATGGTGAGTACATCATTCCAAAAACTCATTATGCCTTTCAACAACTCGTCCTTTTTGGAGGGTTTCGCCACTTTCCGGATATGGTCCTTCAGCTGATGCCAGACCATTTCGATCAGATTGAAGTCTGGCGATCTGTCATTGGAAAAAAAGGACAATTAGTTTAAGAGATACAGTACACAAGTAAAAACAGTGGGGGAAAAAATGAGACACGGTCTACTGCACTTACTCCGCTGGCGTCTTCACCCAGTTGATACCGCGCTCAAGGATATGCGCTGTTGACGCGGTGTGCTTCGGATCGTTGTCCTGGTAGAAGCGGTGATCATCCGGGAACTCGCGTGTGATATATTGCACTATCTCAGGGACAATGTTGTCTTGGAAGAAAGCTTTATTCATTATTCCTATAGCAAGAAAAGAAAAGTGCTCAAAAAACTGCACAATACTACAGTACAGTGCATACAGTAAGGTTACACTAGTAAAGTACAATGCATAAGGCTACATTATATTTGATATATTTTACCTTCAAAGATGACAATGCATCCTGGTCCACGCCTAGAGATGGCACCCCACACATGCAGCTTCACGGGGTGTTTTGGCCGCGGCTTCAAAGATATGCGGCCTTTTTTGTGGAATGCAAAGCTTGTAAATCTCTCCAGCGACACAGTAGACTCATCAGTGAAGATGCAATCCTGGAAAGTCTCCCCACTGTCGATCCATGCCTGGGCCTGGACCACTCTTTTGATTTTGTTTGCGTCCCGTATCATGGGGTATGCTCTGTAATGACAAGGAATAAATAATTTTAGCGGTACAGTACAGTTTCCTAAACAACACTTTTACCTCCTGTACTGTCCAGTACTAACCTCACACGTCCATATTTCCATCCAATGCTGCGTCTCATCTTCTTTATGCTGCTATCGGATAAAGTCAGATTGTGCTTTTCCTGCAGAGTGTATTTGACCCTTAATGCACTCTTCTCATCATTCTCCTCACTTATTTTGTCCACCAGAAGAGTTGTCTCCCTACAATGTAAAGAAAATATATTGTTTTATTAATATGCAGCAATATAAAATTTATATATAAATATACAAAATATATATACTGTTGTAATATAAATATACAAAATATATATACTGTTGTAATATAAATATACAAAATATATACTGTATACTGTATACTGTACTGATATAAATATAAATATACAAAATATATACTGTTGTAATATAAATATAAATATACAAAGTATATATACTGTACTGATATAAATATAAATATACAAAATATATATTCTGTTGTAATATAAATATAAATATACAAAATATATACTGTATACTGTACTGATATAAATATAAATATACAAAATATATATACTGTTGTAATATAAATATAAATATACAAAGTATATATATACTGTACTGATATAAATATAAATATACAAAATATAAATACTGTTGTAATATAAATATAAATATACAAAATATATACTGTATACTGTACTGATATAAATATAAATATACAAAATATAAATACTGTTGTAATATAAATATAAATATACAAAATATATACTGTATACTGTACTGATATAAATATAAATATACAAAATATATATACTGTTATAATATAAATATAAATATACAAAGTATATATACTGTACTGATATAAATATAAATATACAAAATATATATACTGTTGTAATATAAATATACAAAATATATACTGTATACTGTACTGATATAAATATAAATATACAAAATATATATACTGTACTGATATAAATATAAATATACAAAATATATATACTGTACTGATATAAATATAAATATACAAAATATATATACTGTTGTAATATAAATCAAAAGAAATAACAAAAATATTAGATTTATATAAAAATTAATTTTATTTTTAAGTTGTATAAATATACTTACGCGTTAGTTACCCTTGGTGCCCTTTTGCGGTCTATGTTTTTTCCGTGTGCATGATAGCTCACGGTGGTTGCTGGCACAATGTTGCCAGAAGTAGCTAGCCAGCGTTGGATAGCAGCAATTCGGTGTCCGCTCGTGTACATCTCCTTAATTCGCATGCTGAGCTCCTTGGAAATCTTTTTAACAGGCATTGCTGCGAGTAGAAAGAAATACAAACACAAGAATGTATATTCGATGTTTAGTCGATGTGTATTCAATGTGCAGTGAATCCACAAAATGGATGGTGTATTTATATGGTAATGAGTCACATTAGAGTACGCCCACTTTCAACACCTGTACCTGGTCGCCATGCATAAAAGGTTACACACTTTGCATAGCCCACCACTCGATGATCTTTATCTGAACTTGCCCTTGTCCAGATACTGCATTGTGCCACCTGCTTCCATGGAGCAACCCCGATTCTACGGACGCAGGAACCCACTCGCCTCTGCCGTGCCTGTCAAGCAGAAAAAGCGAAAGGCGGTTGCCGTTTCCACGCCAAGGCAAAAGCGACAGGCTAAGGCCAATAAAGAATACCTTCTGCTGACCCCAAAGGCTAAGGGTTTTCATAGACGTCAGCCTTATTATGTCAAGAAGATATACGGTGATGTACTCTCGACGCAAAACGATTGGCAGCCAACCCATCGTACCCGCAGACCACTTCCTCACATATGCTTAGACGACTCTGCCGCCGCTGTCCCGGAAATCTTCAGCCCGTCTTCTCCACCCCTTGTCCTTGATGCTGCCGCCGCCCTCCGGAAACCCACAGTCCATCTTCTCCAGTTCTATCCGACGACGCTGCCTCTGAAATCCACGGGTCACTTTCTCCTTTGCTCTTAGACGACACTGCCGCTTCTCCTCTACCGGATATCCACAGGTCACCTCCTCCACTCTTCTTCGACGTCGCTGCCACTTCTCTCCATGGAACCCCCATCTCATCCTCCGTTGAACCCATCCACCCGGATGTTCATAACGCCATGCACAAGAAGTAGCTCGTTAGACCGGATGCTGAATGGGATAAGTGTGGATCTCCCCAGGAACTCTATTGTGCTAGCAAAGATAGATCTGCTTCTGGAGACAATGCTAAATGTGGAGCAACGGATGCTACAAATGGATAAATGGATGATACATATCGATCAACGGATGCAACATATGGATCAACGGATGGATCGACGGATGGAGAAGATAGAGGCTGACATAGCGGGCATACATTATTTGCTCGGTGTTAATGCCCCTGTTTCCCCAACGCTGGAGCAGGGGGGTGACATGGATGTGATGAATGGGACCTTCGACCCCCTTCCATCACCAAGCGCACCCCCTCCACCAGAAGATGTAGTGTACATGTATGCCGTTGAGGAGGACATGACAACCCCGTCAAGACCACGCCAGGAGACAACACAGTGACCAAGACCGGAGGAAAGCTTCCTCCCAGACAACCTACCATCTCCCGTCGCCTCAAGCACACCCGCTCCTAAAAGACCTACAGTCGCTCGCATCGATACGGTGCCCGACATCACCCTGTGCGATCTGCCACCGGCGCTCAGGGAGAAGTATAGGGTGAAGAGTGCTGGTGCACCCCACAGGTATGCCTTGTTACTTTTTAAGCACCATGTTCCCTACTCGTTGTACTGCGACTGGGCCTTCAAAGTGAACTACGACGGAAACCACGTAAAAAAGGCGCTTCCTGCCAATTTAAGACAGAACATTCGGGATGAAATGCGGCGCTTTTATCCAATTACAGATCCTGTAATGAAAGGCGTTCGAGACTGCATTAATGGCGTTTTGCGCCATGCAAGGAATCGGCCATGGACGGACAATGCGGAGGACTTTCTGTAAGACCATACTGTTGTGCTGAACTGTATTGTACTCTACATGATTTGACCTGCTGTACTTAAATAAAGGAGATGTTGTTGTGTGTTTTTTTTACTTGTATTTATACAGAAATGTTTTAACTTGCTGTCCACACACACAGGACATGCACAATTCCAGTCCCTGGGGGCCGCAAACAGGCACGGTTTTCAAAGGTTACCCTGAAAACCCGCCCTGTTTGCTGCCCTCAAGGACTGTACTGGTGCAGACTGTTTTGCACACCATCCCACTGTACAGTATACAGTAAGTTTTGACTTGTCGTTCTTTAATAAAGGAGATGTTGCGTTTTGCTTATTTTATGAATAAAGAATTTGTTTTTAAAACATGTGACTGTAAACCATACTGACTGACATAAATGTTTTCACACATGTAGCAGTAAACCATACACCTGTTGATGTTTTGAATTGCTGTGCACTTAAAATGTTTCTACATTGTACAGTATTTGTAAATAAATGTTTTTGTACTTACTCCACCAATAAAAGAACATGTTGATTTGTTTTACATTGTTCCATTGGCTCCTTTGCTACTGTAACAAAATACAGTGTTTCTAGAATGTCGAGGCATACTGCACTGTATACTGTAAGCATGCTCAGTATGAGTATTAAAAAAAAATAGAAGACACAAACTGTACTGTACTGTACTATATACTGGCACGGTATACTGTAGAAGACACATAATGTATGTGATACATGTAGAATAAATGCATAGTTTTTATTTTTTCGGGTTTATTACACAGTATACTGTACTGTATATAAAAAAGTATTGTACAGTATACTGTACGGCCAGAAAACATCAGCATACTTTTTCAGGTACAGTATTCTATCCTAATCAATAACAACGCCCATTAAACTGTAGACTCCGGTACGTGGGTTTTTAAATCCGATTCAGCAATATGCTGGCATTGTTACACAAAGCGATATAATCCATCGAAATCCCTCCATTAGCCGTTTTCTTTTCTGAGGAAAAACAAAAAGAAAAGTTTTACTCTAATGGTCAGCCCCCTAAAGAAGTTCCCAGCCAGTCCCACCAATAATTTTCTCGGGGGGTGTCTCCTGTTCACATGTGCATGCGCCTACCGTCGATGTAATGACACGCATACTGTATGCGTTTCAAGAAGGTTCCAATGCGCATGCGCCTAGCGTTCCACCAATATTTCAGTATCTGCAGTACAGTACTCTAGAAGCCGCTCAGCCAATAATATTGCTTACAGGAGAATCGCTTGACATTTGAATCGCACCGATATTGATACTGTATTGTCAAAATAAAAAAAACACAGAAAATAATACGGCAACAATACTCACCATAGAATTTCCCATTCAGCTGGCGCCGGTCCACTGCCAGTCCAGGGTTCTTGATCATCCACGTCGATAGTTTGCAGCGGGACTAGTCCACCTGTAGTCAGCTGATGAGGCTGGAAATTGCTTAGGTACATGCAAGCTTGATCGAAACTGCACGCGAAATCTGGCTCAGGCTCACGGTTGTCACTGACGGCGGGACTGTCATTGGAAGCCGGTGCTGGTGCATTGCTTGGCAGCGACTGTCGTTTCTTAGTTGGTTTTAACACGACCCTTCGTCTTTTGCCGTCATCATGATCATAGATACAGTAAAAAGCCGGTGATACACACCAATACCCTCCAACAAATTGTGGCTCAATACGATAAAAACAGGGATCGCTACATAACGTTTTCCTTATTGCACGCTTCCACGTATGAGGAGTTGGCGAAAATTTGTAAAAGTCATAGTTTTCGACAAAATACTGAAAAATTTGAACAACTGTTGCCATCTTATCCTCTGTTGCATTAATCGCGGCCCATATCAAATACGCGTAACTTCTGTCGGGTTTTTGGAAAGCGGGCTGCACTTGAACACTCATGGCGGGCGGGTCTCTGGAGAATACTGTAACCGAAACTGATCTTTGTCTTTCTTTAATATGAAAAGCCTAAATTTATACATTTTTGCAACCTCTTCCTTCAGTCTCAAGGCCAAGTTACAATAGCACACTGTGGTATCTTTTTTAAACGAAACACCTGCAAGTCGGCACATTACTGAAGCGCATGCGCATTACAATTCATGAATATCTGCCATCTGGCGGACACGCGAAGAATTGCAACCTATTAAATCCGAACCATTCTCAATAAACGCATCAACCGCGCGTCAGCCGCGCATGACCCGTGTCTGGGAACGCAAAATGAATGCGGCATGCGCCAGGTGAAGAGCGTCGCATTCCAGGAACAAGCCAGGGAAAAAACGGCGATTTGTTAGAATAAAAGCTGCCGCAGCAGTAAAACCTTTGGTTCACTGCTCCTATGTCAACACCACACTGAATGCATAATGTAATATTAACAACTCTGACAGAGAAGCTTGCACAGTAATAAATGGGAATTTTGAGCTCCTTTGGAGAACGATGGTGTAAAGAAAAATTTACCAGAAAATTCAATCAAGTTAGACCTAGAAGCCAAAGGAAACTGCAACATATTGCTGATATTATGGGGCGGCAGGGTTATGATTTACATGTTCAATATTCAGAACATAAAAGCTGAAATTCTAGAAACCACCACTGAACATTATATCAAGATCCATTGCAATTTAAATGTACGTTTATATATAGCCCACTTCCTATAAACAGAACATGTTTGCTTAGAAGGAAGCAGTAAGGTATTTGCTGGAAGATGAATAATTATTTAAGGAATATGTCTGCTTCCGTGGTGATGAGGTGTATACAGGGCTAATGTATAGG